>NW_011340285.1:217410-221283 GCF_000735185.1 Notothenia coriiceps | reverse complement strand
ATATATTGTAGGGCCATACCTATATAAAGTATATAAATAGTTTTTTTTTCGAAATACCAAACAGATCCTCCATTTTAGCCATGCCTCATTTAGCTCTATTTGCTCTTTCCAGCCCTGTTTTTGCAGGGGCTGATTCTGTGGAGCTGAAAGGCTTGTCGTGGGCTTTTCCACTTTTCTTTTAACTGCCGGTTGTGTTAAAAATGTGTCAATTTTATTGATTTTACGAGCAAACAATGTTTGTTTAAAACTTCTTCCCAAGATTAGGGGGGGCGCATCCCCTAGGTTGGGAACCACTGCCCTACAGGATGTACTTTGAGGGTTTGTGACTTTGCAGACCGTTTACATGCATAAAAAGCTACATAATCACAAGAGGACGGGTACTAACCTGGTAACCCTAACGGACAAGCATGTCTTGGGACCTTTAAGTAAATTTAGATGCTTATACTTTTGTACTTTTACTTGAGGAACATTTTTGATTGCAGGACTTTTACTTGTAATAGAGTTAATTGGTAGGCTACTTCTTCTCTATTTTTTGTACAATATCTGAGTACTTTTTCCACCTCCGAGTAAAATTGCTTCCCCAAACACCACTAAAACATCACGTCTCTGCATCCATCATTGTCCACAATCTCCTGCATTAACATTTAAATTAAAAAAGAAAAATGTGAGATACATTTTATCCAGTGTGTTTTCCCACTGTTAGTTGAGTACAGTGAAGGTGCTCTGTCCTTGCAGCAGTGCGTCGGTCGTCAGACAGGCGGAGCTCTCGGTCCATCTTCCCCCACAGCATGCATCGTTATTTCTAAAGGTTTTTTGTTTTTTTCGCCTCTCCCTCGTGGGATACAGACCGCTATTCTCAGACCCCCAGAGCCAGAAACGAACAACTGTGGCCTTATAAAACGAACTGAAAGCAGCGACGAGGACACTCATTTCAAGGTTGATGAACTGCAGACACACTTGGATGTAACCATAGATTTCTGTCCAGGAACACGACACTTGCAGTAAGTCAAACAACAATTCAACTTTTCTTTTATTATGCGGTTTTTTTTGTGGAGAAACGATAAGGGGATTTGTTTCGGCTACAGGTTGTTAGACTCTTTTTTTGTGCATCTTTCCTCCCAGCTTCCTCTCTGAATATTGCTGCCAGTTTGTCCTGATGCAATGTCAAATAATCCATTCTTGGTTTTAAACATTGGGGATTGTTTTATTAACTGTGTCCTCGAGACCTGCTCTGATATCAAGTTTTTCAACCAGGATTCAGCTGTTACTCGACGAGCTAAATACTATAGTTGTAATTCATTCTTCATAGTCACACGGGAATTCATGTTGTACTTTTGATAGCAACATGAAAGTCCTATTGAGATTATAGAAGTGCTTGCAATGGAGTCAGGGTGCACATTTCCACACCCCTTTAACGTATAGGATGTTGCAGTAAAATGCCCTTTTGTCCCCATTTAGCATGGATATTTTTTAAATGACAGAATGTAAGTGTGTCCTGGATCAATTAAGGAGTTTAGGGTCATGTCTGTTTTCCAAGTTTGGGAGAATCTACTTTTGACAGATACATCCCATTATTGACAGAGTTATTATAACATATTTTATCTTTTACACTTAGCCTATAGTGAAATATCTGACACTAAAAGAGAGAAAAACCTCCTGTCGAAGGTTAAATGTTTCTTATTCTGTGTGCATACTATAGGAAAGGTTGCATGAGGCAGCCTGGTGCGAGGAGCAAACCAAGTTGCCTTTTTAAAAACTGGCAACTGAGTGCAGTGTCCTCGCCAATCAGAGTGAAAAGAGAGGATCTTGTCTGTTCTTGGACGTGGAAAACCATGATAAATATAGAGATTTGATTGAATATTTTGGAGACCTGCCATTCATCTATTAGCCCTCCAGTCCTGAGCATATTAAGATGCCTAATCCTTGCTTTAGAGCTGCTACCTGCTGGAGTGTCACACTGAGAGGCTGTGTGACTTGCCCCAGGCTTCAATTGCAGCTCAAGAAGGCTCTCTGGTTGTTAGGTTATTTTGTGCAAAGGAATTTCACCCCATTTGACACCAGCTGGGTATGTTGGAGCAGCCAAATGCTTGGTGACATCATGATGGATGAAGTGGGATTTCATATGATATTGACCACCGTCCTGTCCGGAGTCCTGCTGGTGGCCGTGGTGCTGGTGCTTTGCTTCTTTTGCTGCAGACTGGCTGGTTCTGGAAGTTCTTTAATGGTCCCTGGACTACCTGTAGGCTGATGCGTCCGAGGAACTGAAAAAGCAACTGGCGTCAGGCATCTTGGATTATTACAACACAGACTCCTGCTTGGTTGGTGCCGGAGTTTTCCTTTAGTTCAGACATGCCTGTTCCCTATTACAACCAGATGGAGCCTGGCACAGTCTGAGCAAGACTTTTGGAGGTGTTCACAATGTGATTTTTGTATTATAGCCAGTCCAAAAAGGTGGAATTCAAAGGTATGGCATGTGTTTAGGGATTACAGCAGGTCATATATTGGTGGGCGGAGGGTGAAGCTCAAGAAGGCTCATATTTGACCATCTAACAAACTTGTTTTAAACAGCAATTATACAGCTATTGACCAACAGTAACACACAGCTAAGGAGCTACAAGGGGTGCAATGTTTATAGCAGGAGCCAATTAATTTTGACGCAACAAACAACAATAATAATATATTAGCTTACTAGGCTACAGATAAACAAGATTCAACAATGCCGAGCAAATATGCCACTGTTGTATAGTTAAAATGCAGGTTACTACATGTTTAGAGCTGTTTAAAAACGCAAATGCAACAAATCATGTGAATTTAGAATTGACAAATGGAATGCTTACAACAAGTTTATAACAACAAGCAGGAAAAAACAACCAAAATCTAGGTCAAAGTCAGCCCAAAAAACATTTGTGGATTTGTTTAACACTGTGTCTCTGAGCTACGACAATGGTAATGCAGAGACACCAACCGTTACTGTGCAAACAAACATATACACAGTCTATGGCATACATACATCCTGCTAGACACATCCCTGATGCACACAGCATGTGACCCTTACTGACAGTATAGACTCAGCAGTACCTGTTGGACCTAATACATTTATTCTTAATAGCAGGTTCAACAACATACACACAACTACACAAACACATATTTCATCCACACAGCTTTCTTCACCAACATGCTGTTACAGCTATTTCTCCGCTCCTCCCTCTGCTCATTCTGATGAGCTAACTATGTTTTGCCCATACAAAACATAGTTAGGGGTCTGATAGTGCTGAGTTCTTAATAGTCGTCTGACAATTTAATGTATGTGTTGACCGTAGCCTGATATTTGGAGTTGCTGAACATACTATATCGTAGCAGTAGCCTGTATGAGACTTTTAGGGAACATTGGTGTGTACAATAAAGGGACCAATCATTTTGGAAAGCCTTCCCTAGCCTTCATTACATGCCGCCCTTGGGTGGGATACAATGTAATGCCAAAGATATTTGCAATTGGGAGGGTACAGATTTGACCTCAACCTTGTCTAAAAAAAAAAAGAAAAAAGAAAAGCTTTCTGTCTGAGTTGCACAGGTCAAAGATTTTTGCGATGTTATGTTTTTTTTTCTCATGTGTGTACGTGTCCAGTCAATCATTTGCTGTTAATCGGCTTTGTTAAGGCCTTTAAACCTCTCAGTGCTATGGAGCTCAATCCCATTAAAATGACTTTGATTATAAGCACAGAGAAGTAAGGAGGAGGGTGTGAATAATTTCAGACCACTTACATTCACCAAGATCTCCTTTTCTCTACTCTGCAAGGACTGAAGGACTACTTCTATTTTACAAAGACGAAGTTCAACACAAACACACACACACACACACACACACACACACAC
>NW_011340285.1:204264-217394 GCF_000735185.1 Notothenia coriiceps | reverse complement strand
AGACCACTTTTTTTAACGTTCAGAGAAGTCACTTTACAGGGGTGATTTACTAATTTTTTCTTTTCGACCTTTTTTTCAGTTTAGGTTTTGTCTCCTCAAACTTTTTTTCCTTATTAATTTTTTTTTCCTTCACGTAAATTTTTTTTTCTAGTTCTTTTCCGTAGTAAATATCTTCTTTTTTTCAGTTTAGACTTCTTTTAACACCCTGTACGTCAAATACCCCGCGTCTCGACGAAAGGCATTTAGGGAGTACATTGCCATTATTCTGTATATATAAGAAATGTTCGAGAACACCCCGGTGTCTTTTACTAAGGTTGCCCGGCCTAAAACCGGGGCCCTCGGAACCTCCAACTGTGGGGACGTCACCCCGTTGCTTTATTTATGTATACATTGGACTTTTTACTCGTGTTTTCCAGAGAAATTAACTGATTCAACCATTAGTTTTATCTTAACAGCGGTAATCCTTTAAACTGAAGTTTTGTAAACGACCAAATTGGACTACATATTTCAAGGATCGGAAAAGGAATAGGTACGTAAAATGAAAATTGTTTATAGAAGTTTGTACTTGTAACTTCTGTTAAATGAACCCGGGACACCCCTTTTAAATGCTTATTTCATATCAGTATTGTACCTAAACCAAAGAGGACTAAAGATACATTTGCGATTAACTCATGCGAATAAAGGAATGGTGTCTATGTATCTTCCTAGGGTTCCAACAACCTTTACACGGGTCGCCATGGGGACTTTACTACGAGACAGTGATGTTTCCAAGAGTTATGTATTGTATTCGCTACTTAGATTAGGAGAGGAGCCTCTACCCATTTCGTGTAATCAGACTACACCACAAAGTAGGGACCTGAATTACCCGTACGATTAATAAGAGGGTTTCCGTCTTTCCTTGGAAATGACGTCTTCTTAAATTTAACCGCTTATTTGAGTAGTCATTTCTGTTTGAAAGGGAAACCGTTAAAAATAGCCTACTATTATTGTGGACGTCAAACTCGAATAATTTTTGTGAACAACAGTATTACGACTGACAGTTGGACATTAACGGGTAGACGTAAACGTTCTAAGTAACCGTCTTTATTTTTAGTACCGGCATAAGAGTAGGTTTACATTAAGGCGACGAAAACTTCATAATGAACGTTTTATTCACTTCAAACCGTCAGGTCACCCGTTGATGACATCAGACAAACAATATAACACCGGCCCCAGACGTAGTTAATGATGAAGTTATTACCCTATCTGATAATAATCCAATGCAGAGGCAATAATGTAATATAATACATTATTTTATATATATATATTTATATATAAGTTACAACCGGCCCTTTGAGTGCAGCCATAATGCTGATTGAGATTGAGTCTGACACCCCTGCTCTACTGTGACATGTTTACATGCTTTAATGTTCAAAAAGCACTGTGCTGCAGCAACTCTTTTCACCCTCTGTCTGAAACCAGAGCCCAGTCTGCTCTGATTGGTTGACTGTTGTGATTGGTCAACCGCTTATAGATGTCCTGGTCCTTAGCCTGATATTGACTTCACTCTGTACCGCTTCGTTTGGCCAGTGCTCCAACACATTGTACGTGATGTACAATGTGTTGGAGCACTGGCCAAAAGAAGCGATACAGAGTGAAGTCACTGTGATACAGAAGTAAATAAAGAAGTCCAATGGAGGTGTTTCAGGTAGAGGGGGATTGTGCGGGAGCATTTACATGCATATAAACCTATATAATACAACACAGGGAAGGGAAACCCTAAAAATCGTAAAGGGCCTCTTTAATCGACTAATCATCAGCAGCTGAAATTGTCACCAAATAAGTCAAATCTGGTGAAATCATCTAAAACATTACATTTCGTAAGTTAGAATCCATATTCTCAACATTTAACTAGGTTCACCTCTTTTCACAAAAGGTGATGGCAGGAGTTTTTACAATAGAAATACACATCTCCAGCGCATCTCCTGCAGAGCAGCTGGATGATCATTTTTTGATAAAATGTACCTAAACATTAAATTCCTATTTTTCTTAGCTAATCCAAACAGCACTGAAAGTATCCAGTGTTTAAACAAAACAGGACATCTATTTGAAGACATACAGTAAACTTCCCTAAAAGGTTCAAAACATTCTCCAACAACCTTGAAAACCTTCCAGTGTGTGTTTTGACGCATTACAGGCGGCTGGACAGTTATTTTGTTGTTTTTTTCACGGTCGACTGACTAACAACACAGCAACTTACCAGGGAATTGTGGCTTCCCCAAACTCCCAAACATCAGAGAGGAGCAAACGATGAGCAGGGCTGTCAGCTTCATTGTCGTGTCAGTGACGTGTTTCTCCAGAAAGCCTTAACATGCCACTTTGAGAAGCTGAGGAAGTCTGTCTGCAGTCACCTCACAGCTAGAGAGAAGGAGAACAAACACTAGTGATTAAGTCTGTGTCATTCTGTCACACACGGACTCTGACACACCGGTTTAATATGTATTTACCGATGATTTAAATAAGTATACATGCAACACAATTCTACCTCGTGTTGTAACGCCTCAAGTATCAATTATTATTATTCTCAGAAACTGACCAATTTACCTATTGAATTGGCAACTTCTTCTTTGCTTAGTGGAAGCTTAAAATAAATTCTGAAAATATGTGTTAATATTACTTGCTCCCTTATCTAAATAGGCTTTCTATATAAAGAAACAGGCAAAACAAGGCTTCAAAAATTCAACCAATAGTATGTTTTCATGTCCTCAAAGCTTTGTTCATTAAATGTGTGTGTGTGTGTGTGTGTGTGTGTGTGTGTGTGTGTGTGTGTGTGTGTGTGTGTGTGTGTGTGTGTGTGTGTGTGTGTGTGTGTGTGTGNTCGACGCGTCGACTTCAAAATATCGTCGACGACATATTTCCTCGTCGACGCATCGCCACACACACGTGGGTCACCCAAAACAACAACAAGCAGGTCGCAATCGCTTGCGACCTGCTTGTTGTTGTTTTGGGTGACCCACGTGTGTGTGGCGATGCGTCGACGAGGAAATATGTCGTCGACGATATTTTGAAGTCGACGCGTCGAGATTGTCGACGCATTGCTACAGCACTAATGCATAGGGCTGGTCCTGGGGTAAAAACAACAACTGTATAAGCAGACACACAGCCTTGAATGTGAAGGCTTATTTATCTCCAGCAACATGTTTCAACAACCTGAAGAAACATCCATTTCAACTACCAACTACTACACAACCTGGACAATAGAGAGGTGCAGGAATGAGTCCTTAAACCCAGAAATGATTTAGCATCTCACAACTTCAGACTCCCTATCTGGAAGTCCACTGTTTTTTGAACATGTTTTTGTTCCTATGCTTTAAATAAGTAATTAATACAAGCTTATAAGATGTGTTCTAAGACATAAAATACTTCAGTAAATACCCCACCTGTAAAAGGTCCGAAGTTTCTTTGTATGTGCTTCTAAATGATGATTGCTAACAAGTGATTAAATGAGACTACTAAACGGCATCATTCTGAACATAAGCCAGATTTAGCTTGGCTTTGATTACATTGAGTCTTGCGACCGTGATGTAGTTCCTTTATAATGTAAGTATCTATATGTTTGTCACAAATCTTAGTTTTTTGCAATATTCCAAAAAACAATATAAAATCCCATTGCTTTTTGTCAAGGGAGCTCATGCGATGCTAACTTCCTGGTCGGCCTACAAACATACATCATCACTGTACCACTCCATTACATTTCCATCAACCACCAACAAAACTGAAACATCTTGAGCGACCACATCACCGATCAACCCATGAGAGTCACACAAAGAGTCACAAGGAGTGAAACAAAGCAAAAGCAACCATTCAAGAAATGTAGAAGGACAAAGAATAAAATAGAAAAAGCAGGAACTGACCAGTCTGGTGACGAGGGGAACCCCAAAGTGCCAGAAGTGCTCGTTGAGCAACCCGCTGTAGACCACGTTACCAAACAGAGCAATGGTTCCTGGTTTGCACAGACCACTTCCTGGCTTGGTTTCTGCAAAATAAGATGAGTAGAGAGTCAATTAAAAATATAAAACATTATATTCATTTCAAACAGACACAGGCTACTCTTTCTTTATTCCCAAATACTAACCCTCGATCACTTCCTACCTCACTTCAATCAGACACAACCTTGTCCAGTTCATTTAAAAAAAGATCTAAATAGGACTATATGATGAAAAGGATGGTTGGAAAAATACAAGTCAGAATAGCAGTTGGTCAAATTGGCACGTTTAGCCTTTACAGCAGGGGTGTCAAACTAAATTTCATCGCGGGCCACATTAGCACTTTATGGTTGCATTCATTCATGGTTGTAACTTTAAGGCTATATAAAAATACATATATAAATATTTAATATATATAAAATGATGTATTATATTTATATTTCATTATTGCCTCTGCATTGGATTATTGTCGGATAGGGTAATAACTTCATAATTAACTACGTCTGAAAGAAGAAGTCTAGGGCAAATAATGGCAAGTCTCTTCAGTGCGCATGTCACAAAATGAGATGCATTGTGGGACATGTTGTTTATTGGCAATGTGCTTCTGTATAACGGCATGTAACCGTATAATAAACATATTATATTATATTCTTTGCAAGCTCTTGTGGGGCCACAGAAAATGAAGTCACGGGCCGGATTTGGCCCCCGGGCCTTGAGTTTGACACCCCTGCTTTACAGAGATTAAGATATGAAAGGGGGAGATGGAGCAGATGACACGGTGAAGGATGTACAGGCCGGATTGGAACATGTGATCGACATAACCTCTAACATATAAATTATGCATTGGCCCATATTGCTGTTTTCAATTTGAGTTTCAGGAAAAAGTGTCCATGATTAAACAATATAAAGGTGTTGACAAAAAGGAGCTATAATAGATTGATGGGCAATACTTGAATTGTATATAAAGAGAAATAACAAAATACAATGAATGAAGTATAACATATGCATGCACAAACAAAATACATCATATCAGAAAACCTTATATAAAGAATAATCTAGACAGAGAATAATATAACATGTCTCATAAACTTCCATAATAGTAAAGAGAGTAATAGCTATATAAAACGACTACAGCTACATGTCACTCTCTTTACATTAACACAGCATTTACAGATAATGTGATGTTCACTTCGTTTTATGGGGGTTAAACGCTACAGTACAGACATGTTACTTCCGGTCATCGAGTTAGCGAAGCAATTAGCATAACAGGTAGCAGTAAAACACCTCGCATTTAGCCAACACATTAACACCTAACCACATATTCTACAGCTTACAACATTTATAACAACTTTATGGAACTTGACATAGCGTATCTAGTTCCAAAGCATTGAGTCGCGTGTCAACTCACTTAACTATCGTGCATAACGAGCCTTAATTTGCGATATCGCACGGAGCACGGAGACTCCACATTACCAGCCACTGTGGCAACAGAAGTTATCATAATTACAGAAATACAAAAAAAATCTACATGACGAGCAATACTGTGGACAAATACTCACGTTTCATTTGCGCACACGTCACTTTTGATAACACTTAATGCACTGCTGCACAACTTCTTCATCACTTTCACTGAAGCCCATTACCTTTCTGACGTCTGACGTCGCCTATGAGACGTATGTAGCCCCTCCCACTATGATCGCGAGATGATTACAAAAATAAAAATGGAATTTTTTTTTTTTTAATTATAAAAAAAAATTGATTATTTTTTTTATAATTTTTTTTTTTCATTATTATTAATAATAACGTTTTCATAGACATTTTCAGGGGCGGTTTAGCCATCTGTATAATTTCTCTGCAACGAGGCTCCCCCCTTTGACAATCCACTATCTGCAGAATGAGTACTTTTACTTTTGGTACTTTAAGTATGTTTTGATGATAATACTTTTGTACTTTTACTTGAGTAACCTTTTAATTCCTACTCTCTGATAGTTCTACTTTTACTTCAGTACAGGGGCGGACTGGCCATTTGGTACCGAAGTGGGCCGGTCGGACAATTCACTAGCACCACCCCCACAAATGCGTCGTAAAAGTAATCGAAATCAGGTCAATTTGCTATTATTTCTTCAGGGATTGTTATGTTATTCTTATTTTACAAATCAGTTTATTTGGTTCATGTCTTATATTTTTGTCCTTGCTCATTTTGAAAGTGGGAGCTACTGTGAAGCAAACAAATGTCAGACTTGGTGTTACAATCAAATGTTTTCCTATTGTATGAAGCTGGTTGGAAATGTCTAACCATTCCAACCCAATGGAAAGTCCTGCTCTCTTGGCTACAATCAAAAAGTGTCATCAACACCTGAAATCCTTTTGAGTTATATTATTACTGCAGAAATGTGAATGCTGTTTATATTTACAAGTTATGTATTTATATCTTAATAATACATGTGTTTACATCTCTTTTTTAGGAGTGCTGTCAGGTCAAACTAGGATAAATGAAAACAGACCAATTAGAGACAACACCATCACTCAAGCCCCCCCATTTGTTGGTGGAACTACGCACAACAAGAAAAGCCAGGGAAGAACAACAAAACAAACAAAGGCGAAGACACTGCTGCTCTGCCTCTTGTCTTTCCTGATTTAAGTTGCAGAATATCACATGTGCTTTTGGTGAAAGCCAAGTCACATCGAAAAAGAGCCAAACCATTCCATGCCAGGCCTGGATGGGCCGGGGGAATGTTGCAGCCTGCCAGCCTTTATTGAGGCTCTGCTTTCTTTAAAACTGACTCCAGCACTGACACTCACTCACTCACTAATCTTTCATTCTTTTCCTCCAGTCTCATTCACACTTTCGTCGCTGTGGCTCATTGTTTCACTTCACTTCTTCCTTAAGAATGATTCGCTCCTCTGCACTGTCCTACCTACTGCCATCACTTTGTGTTTACATTTTCTTGCTCTTTTTCCTTACTTACAACGTCAGGGTCAAACCACTCTGTTGGAATGACATAATTATTATAATTATTTAATAAATGGAATCACATTTTTGAGGGCCTAACATGCTTCCAAACGCAATTTTATTTCAGACAATATTTAAACATGGTGACCATTTACTACATTCTCAATTAGGCTGCACATTATATTGTACTTCATCAGATCTCAGACTCAAGGACTTTTACAGTTGGCCATGCAATGCAGTGTCGACTTTGTGTAACACCGGTTGAATGCTGCTTGCACCTATGATTCTACTTTGCAATTTCATGTTTCTTTAAAATGTTATAAATAGTGTTTTTCTCCTGCTTAATTGTTAGAAAATAATGCTCAAAAGTATTTTGTGAGAGTTTGATCTAATTTAATCTTTGCTTACTTTCACTTTAGCAATGTTTTTCACTTGTTTGGTGACAGTACGCTGACGTAATTACAGTTAAACGTATAATACTAAATGTAATTGCACTGCTCAGCAGTGAATGATGATATCCAAATAAAGAGAGCAGGTGAATGAAGCGCTCCTCCAGGGTCCCAGAATGCACTTCAGCCAGATCACACTCTGCCTCACTGCTCCGCCTCTATCCCTGTGCCATGATCTGGACTCTACTTAGACTGGACCTCACATTCCATCACTCTAAGTAGTTACACACACAAACACACAGTCAAATACACACAGACACACAGAGAGAGAGAGAGAGAGAGAGAGAGAGAGAGAGAGAGAGAGAGAGAGAGAGAGAGAGAGAGAGTTATGGCCTGTTGGCTCGGTTCTGGCCTGGTTCTTTGGCAAGAGTGTGTCTGCTAGGCTTGTATCCCAGTCAAACCCCGATGGGTTGTATGTGTGTGTGTGTGTGTGTGTGTGTGTGTGTGTGCGTGCGTGCGTGCGTGTGTGCGTGTGTGTGTGTGTTATTACTTCTCAGTCTGCTTCCCCACTTGGCTCACCTGATGCTGATGGCAAGAATGGAAGGATAGGAGGAAAAGAAAATATGAGTTGGGCTGATGGATGTGTTTCCAGACCTGAGGTCTTAGAGTAGGTCTCTCTCTCTCTCTCTCTCTCTCTCTCTCTCTCTCTCTCTCTCTCTCTCTCTCTCTCTCACACACACACAGACACACATGTACACCCTTTGTCATCTTTAGAGAGTTGGATGTGCCCAGTACTCTCCCACTCCAGACCAATTTATCGCCTGCTCCCGTGTTCAGAACCACTCTCTCTCTAAGCAGTAGCTCACTTCCCAGCACAACATTACTGATTGAACATTTTTACCAAGGACTGACAGTGTGGAAAACTTCCAGAGCAGCATATAGACCACAATAAAACTGCCTCTAGGTTTTATACATTGTTTCTTTTTAATAACGCATTGACCGGTTGGCTGTGTTAAACAGAAGCCATTTGAGGTGTTGATAGCTCTTTTTACAACCTCCCTCACTATTGAACACCACCTTGGATGATGTTGTCAGCTAACTGCCTAAAATATTAAAAGTATAATCCATCCAGAGACATTTCTCTTCGGAAGCACGCTGATCGGAAACAGAAACTTCTTGCTCTCCTCATCAAGCAATGGAAGGAGCCAATAAAGACTTCACAGCCCATCAAGCCAGGCAGTGGATTGGTCAGCACTGTTACTAATAACTGCTGATGAAAATCTTAAAGGCCAATAAAAGCCCATGGATGAGTGGCTATGGTTTTCTATTACCATCCAGTCATCTGGAGAGTAATGTGTCTAGGACAGCATCTTAGCATACTACAGCAGAGATTTACACACATTTCTGCAGCAGCCTCCGTCTTGTAAAGATATATTGTTTTGCTGCAATACACGGTTTTGACAAACACAACCAATGGTTTCTGTTTTGAATCACCTGTTAAAATATTTCATTAAAACCTGTGCAATACGTACTTTGCATTAGTGCAGTGTTAAAGGGGCCCTATTATGCTTTTTGGAGTTTTCCCTTTCCGCAGTGTGTGATTTGGTCAAATGGGCTGCAAAGGCTGGAATCCCAAAGTTACCTAGAGGCAGTTTTTCTCTTTTCAGAACCGCCTCCATTGGACTCCTTTGTTTACTACCGTAACATAGTGATATCACTATGTAACATTCAATCTTCTATTGGCTAGCGCTCCAACACATTTTACGTGATTGGCTAAGGGGAGACACATCTCTAAGCAGTTGACCAATCACAACAGAACCAATCAGGGCAGACTGGGCTCTGGTCTCAGACAGAGGGTGAAAAGAGGTGCTGCAGCACAGGCAGTAAGAGAACAATAAAGAGCTTTTTGAACATTAAAGCTTGTGAAAAGTTGAAGCACAAAATACAAATATGAACCTGAAAATGAGCATAATATGTCCTCTTAAAGTAGGACTGACAACACACACCGTAGAGACTACATGATACAAAGCTAAACTAAAACCACATGTTCCCTGCATTACGTGATGCATTGTTAAACAGTGAGCTTCCATGAAGAGGGACTAGGCGGAGATGCATAAGGTTTGGTTATTGCTTCTGTTTTATTTCTTGTTCATCCATATATTAGACAGCAGACGATTTGCAGTGGCTAGTACACAAACATTTCTTGCAATATCCCCTCCTTTTTCTTAAAAAAATGTTTAGTTTTGTGATATGAGAGGCTTTGTCTTTCTGAATCCTGGTGTAGATTATCAATGCGTGGCTAAATCAATGTTGAAGCTCATGAATTATCTTGAAGTCATAAAAAGGACCTTGACAAGCCTTGTGGAGGAAATAATATGATTAAATTAATCTAACTGAACCTTCCCTCCAGTGTAAACACACACACATGCACATCCCCCTGCACGCCACTGTGTACACCGACTAATAAAGCAGCTCCTATTTGGCACACACATCAGGATGGACTGTATTTTTTGGATTTAGCATAATTCTTTTTTTTAAGTTTATTGAGGCACAGTGGGTGCACTATTGCATTGTATAGTCAACCCAGTCTCACGGCATTTCGTGTTATAGTCACAACATTTAATCTATTGATTCACCAACACGATTTCCCCCTTTTTTTTGTGTCACCCAGAAAGATTTTAAAAGCGATGTATTTCTATTGGTAGTATGTTTCGTGCCTGCAGCACGTCTTTTTGTCCGGTCGGGTCTTGGAAGACCAGAAGCTGTGTGGTTCATAAAAACATGTTCTTTATATATACAGTCTATGGTTCTTACTCAATATCAAGCCACGATTATTGTTTTTATTGTAAGAATTGTAAGAAGTTATTCTTTTCTAAATAACACACTGTTATTTACTCATCAATAACACACAATTATCCTTGTTTTTATTTATTTGTTTAATTCCATAATCTCTGGCTTTTTTGGCGTCCGTCAGGAACTGAATTTCAAAATAAAATAACCGGAAACAGATACACAACCACTGAACTGATTACCCAAGATCCTCCGCTATAATTGAAGCTCGGTGATTGGATTATTTAGCCGCAATGCACGTTGGGTTACAGCCTTTTAATTTTGTTATATTTCATGCCCATCTTTCTCCTCACTTCCCCATTCATTCCCTACTTTCAACTCCTATTGCCCTACCGCAATCCCTCGCTTCTTCTCAAGCTCCTTCCTCCACCCTCGCCTCTCTTTTGGCTCTTTATCCGGGACAGATGGTTATATCGGTCTGAATGCTCCTGTCCGTTTAACTGGCTTGGGTTCCCAGCCAGCTGAGCTTTGATCCAGTACGCTCAACATGGTGCCCCAGCAGGGCCACAGCCGTGCCATACCAGGGGTCCCAGAGCACTTGACCTTCCCCCACCATGGTAGCCTGACTATGGGCAGCATGAATTGACCAACATCTCCCACCCCCATGAAGTTTGGACATGGCGACTTAAGCAAATGTGCTCTGAGGCAAAGATTGAAGGGGGAGGGGGGGGGCATGGTTAGATGCTCATCAGGATGTTTCATCAATGTCTGCTTATGATCTAGCGAATGAACAAACAGGAAACCTTTTGCTGCTCCTAGCTGTATTGGAGTCCCCAGATCTAAAATTGGGATATGAGTAATTACACAAGTTCAGAAACAGATGTAGACACTTCCAGGCATGGGAGAGGGAGCCAGGAAAAAGCTTGCAGACTGACACAAACTGAGGAGAACGCTGTTGGTGACCCGTTTGAAGTCAATGATAAGCTTTTTTAGCTTATTTTAGTTACATAACTCACCTGCTTGAATAACGCATAGTGAGAGACAACTTCAGTCTAAAACCCATAGAATATATTGAATTGACAATAATCTAAAGCAAAGCAAAAGAAAAAAAAGAGAAAACAATAAGTTAATTTTAAGATGGTTGGAGACCTAATAACTCTCTTTTCTTTGGTCGGTAAAAGTTTTTTTGAGAAAACAATCAAAAACGCAAAAAATATAGTTATTTGTATGTATCAAAAATGATGTACTTGAAAACCAACCACAATCTTCCTACAAGCCAAGTTTAGTAGTTTTGATGCGGAAACCTTACAATGTAGCTTTTTTGCATAGGGAAACATAAAAACATATATTGCCACCATAAATGTAACACCTTACCTTGATAGCTCTTACTCTTACTATGCTTGCTGCACAACTGTCCCTGTAATCTTACTATAACTGCGTCAACATGCCAACAGAAAACCTACAATTTCCCACAGTTATTTACTGTATTTTCCTGAAAAGCCGTTCTTGTAGTAAGAGATTTTTGAGTAATCTTTCACAATACGACTTGTCCCTCAGAGCAACAAAATAAACTTGGCATTCAGCTGCCAACATAAAGGTCTTAACTTGAAGTGCCACCAAACACAAATAGTATAATGTGAACACAGTATGGTGCACGGTTTGTTTTCAAAGCCCGTTCTTATGTGAGATTGGAAACGTGCCACTCTCCCCCGCCTGGAAACACCTCTCTTCGCTCACCTCCTTCAACAGCTGCTTTGAGAGGATTCCCCCGGGACTGCTGGGGGGATGGAGAGGGGGTCGCTAAGCTTTGTGTCGACTTCTCCTTGTGTCGCCTGTTTATTCCGGAGACTAAGCACTACAAAGCCAGCTAACTGTAAAACAATTAGATTAGCATAAATATGTTCAATTATACATGCAGATTTAAGGCCCGTGCGCTTTGCAACAGGGAGAAAAATTCACTGAATTATTCAGAATCTGCAAATATTGGTTAAATCAGATCGAAACAACAGGAAGCAAATACAACTTCATTACAGTGGCTTGGGAGAGCACCATATGACTCTGTCCACATTGGTTAAAGGTTTAATATTCTGTTTACTCATTGTGGAAAACACCAGTAAAATACAGGAAATATATGGAAAGAGAAATGGCGGGGGTAAAAATCACACTTTGTCTAACAGTGTGTGTGAGCAGACTTCTGTCCAACACTATATTCTGCGTAATGATAAAGAAATCCTCCCTCACTCAAGGCTATCATTTTTGCAACCCAGTTTAGATAACCACGGCCACAACGCATGACGTAGCATCGACGTTAGCATCAACGAAGCATCGACCGAAGGAGAATTAGCTAAATACCACTACCCCCCGTCCCTCTGTAACAGTTGTAAATATGCAGTGGTGTTTATTTGTATTTTGGTATCATTTAGTATAATCAGACAAATTCTCTGTTCTTCTTTTATTGATTCTTCAATACCTGACAAGGTCGGAGATCAGTGGGCGGAACCTCTGAATTGTGGTCGCTGTACTCAGAGGATTATTTTTATGGGGACTTCCCCCTTGATATTATGTCCCTCACGTTTCCTCTAGTGGTGGGCATTTCGAATCCCTTCGGGGACACAAATCTTTTGATTCAGTTCACTTTAAAGATTCGTTCGCTGATTCGTTCACCGGTTCGCGAACGACTTCTGGTGATTTGCACGTTCGCGAACGATTCGTCTTTGTACTTAATTCTTTCAGTGAGTCTTCACTACTGCCGAAGTCCGTACAAGAAGTTTGCTGGCGTAAAATGTATGATATTAAAACACATTTTACACCTCACCTTGTTGCCCCATGAATTATGCNAGCTGGAAAAAAAGTCTAAATCCAAAAACAGAAGTGACGTTTGAACAAAAAAGGAAGTAATATTTAAAAAAAAGGAAGTGACATTTAAAAAAAAGGAAGTGACATTTAAAAAAAAAGAGTCAAATTTGGAGAAAAAAGGCATATTTAGAAGAAAAAAAGTCAAATTCTGAGAAAGAATTGTGGGACATGCAGTTT
>NW_011340285.1:180775-204224 GCF_000735185.1 Notothenia coriiceps | reverse complement strand
GACAGGAATGAAGCCTGAACCTATGAAAGTACCTTCACGGAGTGCGCGAGGCGCAAGGCTGCCATCCAGAGAAAAGGAGGGTTTAGCTTAGGCCAATCGACTGCAACGTTTAAAGTCGTTTTCTCAAAATGAGTGCGTCGCGTACACACACAGGACAGAGCTAGAGGATTTCTCTCTGAAATTTCAACTTTCGCAACAAGCCACCAACGGTAGACACCACCAGAAAACCTTACCAGTTATATTCCTATCATATTATCGAAGGCTTTTACAGAAGGGTTTGTTCTATATCATTCATACCCTGAATTATACAAACATTGATACACAAACATCGGCAAACAATTGGATATTTAGGGCTGTTGACAGTATTTTTCTGATTATGGAGTGATAAAAAGAGAGTACTCCAATATCCCTTCTGTAAAAGCATTAGATACTAATATGACTACAATATGAAACAATAATTGTTAACCTGGCCGTTACCAAGTTCAATTTTGATTCCTGAACATGGTTAAAATAGCACATATTTGCAAGTGAGATACAAGGCTAATTTGCATAGTTAAACATGCTATTGTCAGAAAAAAACCTGTAATACCAGAAAGACAATTGCCTTGATTGTAAAGTAATTAACTGGAGAAAGTCTAGCTTGAAAAAAAAATAACCTTAAGTTAAAAAAAATTACCACTAACCTTCACCTGGGGTGTCTCCTTAATTGAAGATATAATTAATTACACAAAACGTTAACGTGTTAAAAACGTTAACGCATTTTAATCGCACTTGATTTTGCCCGTGCGGAACGTTTCTCACTGGATGAGTTTCAGGCGCTCACGATTATGATGGAGCACCCAACTAACGCATGAACTTCAGAAACCAACAAACACAGTGAACAATAGTCAAACCCATGAACGAAAGAAGCTGATGAAGACCGCTTTGGTTGGCCCCCGTGGAAATGGGAAAATGTTGCTTTTAAAAAAGCGGACGGATCGCGGACAGCATCGATAAGAGCACGTTTGTATGCAAATTATGCAAAACAGGAATCGCATATCACGCGCAGCACGCCTCAAGTATCACCGTCAAGTGCAAAAACATATAGCAGCTAGCGTGGAAGCTAGCCGTGGACGTTAGCCCGACTCCGAGTACAGGACCCACACCCATAGCTTGCCCTCAGAAATCGGGAGCATTTCAAAATGCTAAATTGGGGTGGGGTGGTGGGCATGCTGAGATGGATCCGGCCGGAGGCTAGTTAAGATTAACAGTTACATGGCTTATTGTACCGTTGTAGAGTGCACTGCCCCTTGCGCCTGTAGCACCGTCCTTCGATGGAGCATATGTGTGGACATAGGACTGCCATTTTACGGAAAGGATGAGCAAGAGTAGCAGCAGTTGCGATCTTTGGGTGGCTCTGTTTTCTGGTGAATATCTGCCTCACCTCTCAGACTGGGTTGAGTTGCGCGCAGCTCTAAAGAGACCGTGTGTACCGATGGAAACCAACAATGTGTAGCTGTATTAAGAGTCCGAGTGGAAACAGGTCGTGTGTAAATCTGATTTTGTCAGGAAATCGGGAGCAAACGCGGGAGATGAATATTGACCCCGGGAGGCAAAGCCGGGAGAGGCAGATTGAAATCGGGAGCCTCCCCCCGCGAAATCGGGAGGGTCTCGACAAAGTATGACCTCACACCCACCCACACTCAGACACCAGATGACTCGGTTACAGGGGCCAGGGCATAACTAAGGTCACGTCTGAAAAAAGAGTAACCAGCTCACGATTGCCACTCACTGGTGAGAGACACCTTGGAGTGGTAGAAAATAAGGCCTGCCCGACAGTACTAACCAGATTGCACCTCGTCTGAGCACAACATAATCGCCAAGCCATCTCCCGCACGACAAGACAGTCAACTCCAGACACTATGACAATGAAAGGAAGATAAAGAGAGTTAGAGCTGGAGGAAAGGCCGAATTGGGTTGCCCTGACTGGGATCATTGGACTCGGTAAGCAATTAATACCGTCTGTGTGACGGTCCACACTTTATGGACATCTTTCCTCACTGGTCTCAGGTCCAAATCATTTATATGTGATTAAAAAAAAATGGCTATTTAAATTGCGATTAATTAATTACAAAATCTAATGTAATTAGACTTAATTTTTTAATGCGAGTCCCGGCCTAGTTATAGAATACTCTCCAAACTCCTGATATTTTCTCTGCCGCGGATTCCGAGTCACGCAGCTGAACGTTAGCCTCTCTTAACTTACTGCTACTATAGACCTGCCCCCCCGCACGCCCACATCCTGTTGCCAGATTGAGCAGAAATAAGCAACCAGGTCTATGAAAACCAAGCCCCAAAAGCAAGCCAACACATACATGATGTTTGTAATCCTTTAAACCAAAAACTCAAGGCCTCAGGATGACTTCTGAGACGTGAACATTTTCATTTTTGTTTTGTAAAATTAAAGAAAATTAATGAAGAAAGATTTTATAAAAAAAAAAAAAGATTCCTGATGCCCCCGGATTTTCTCCCATTTCCGATCTTTTTGCGAATCAAGTGATCCGCCTCCGATCCCCCGAGTCCAAGTGACTCGGGATAGAGGACAGGCTCTACCTTTAAGTGGTATCTTGCAAGTGTAATAAGAAGCTACAGGGACGTTAATATACGTCGTATATAAACTTTATTTAATACAAGATTTAAATCATACAGCCCATGTATTTATAAATATTTTAAAAATGATGAATTAACAGCAAACATGTGCAATAATATCATTAATTACACTCCGTGGGATGAGCAGTAAGGCGATATGGTCCTTCCTTTATTGTGCATACATCCCCAAGGTAAAAGATAAACGGCATGTAGTGCTGAACACGTCACATGAACGTGCCGGGCGGCGCGGTCCCGTGGGGTTAGAATGCGAGTTCTAATGCAGAGGGAAATAACTCTCAGAATAACGTTATTAGCACATTTTTACAACTTGAGGAACGAATGTTTTATAAGGCCATCCAAGTGTTCATACTGGGTAGTTTATCTTAGTTTTAAAAAAAATTATCCCAACGATTTTACAGACCCTCTTGGTCCCATGTACAGTCAATGGGAAAAGTGTTTTTCCGGGCCTGGCACCAAAACGGAAGTGTAGACGCATTTGGCACCACGAATATTTTCATCGAGTTCGCGGCGCATTCATGGGGCTTGGTTACACATGTGCGTTCACAGGACAGGACATTATTGACGGTTGCAGTCGTCACAACTGCATAATTACGGATCTTCAAAGAGAGAAGTGCGTTCGTGGAAGAATGTGAGCCCGCCAGATCTGTTAAGTGTTGGTAATGTTATAACATTGTAATGCTGAGTCCAGTGTGTAATGAGTCTATTGATGTCCCTTTTTAGCTGCTATGTTGTTCAGAAATGGAGTCTAATGCTATATTAGCTAAGTTAAGCTATTCAGTGATAGTGGCCGTTACTCAACGCGAGGATGCTGGCTTGGTTTCGCGTACCTTCCAAGTCACTTCTTCAGAAACGAAGCCAGATGCTTCCAAGCCCGGCTTCGGAAAACTAAGAAGAATAGGAACACGACTAACAAGTGTGCCACTCTCTCTAACGATTTCCAAACATAAACTGTACCGAAAATAAATACCTCACGATGTCATCGTAATTTATGAACTTGCCTTTACTTTCACGAACACATTTTTGGTGATAAACAAACCAAATGTAACAAGTAACATATTTACCACACATGTCCTGCGCACTACACACTTACATTAACTATGTGCTGCGTCGGTTCAGCCATTCTCCGCAAGGGTTTTTGAAATTGGTCCGTGCGCAAAGCATTGTGGGGATTTTAAGGACGCAAAGTCTACCCATGTGCAGCCTCGAAATTTCCCCCAAACCAAGGACGCGGCCTCGGTGGAATTCCAAGTATGCTGGAGATTGGAACAGTCCTTCGGCCGCACTCGATGACGTAGTATCCTTGAAATATTGGCTTGGAAGCCAGTATCCTCGAGATTGAGAAACGGCCAGTGTGTGGATGAGATGCTAACTTAGCCATGATTAGCCATGTGTGTGTTTGCAACGTGTCTATCGCTGTTGCTAATTATTAATAACCAGAGTCTGGTTAGTTATTGTAATGTGAACCTTGTTGCTATTTCTGTGTATTTTGCAGAAACCATTCATTCATTCATCTCTACTCTACATTCATTCATCTCTACTCTACATTCATTCTCATTATCATCATCCTCATCAAACCCATTCGACATCCTGTATGTGATTCCACATCAAACATGATGTATTCTGTGTTGATGATCAGAACCAAGCTAATATAAAGTCCAACGACTGTACTTCCGGTCTCCGTGTCAACTCTCTAACCGGAGTGCTGTTTTGGATGAAGCGGCTCCAACACAAACATCACAACACATAAGATTCCCCAATAATGCCTTTATAACATCCCGACTGGATTACTGCAACAGCATACTTTTTGGATCACCTGCATTCACACTAAAAAAACTTCAATATGTCCAAAACTCAGCTGCCCGCTTGCTCGCCTTCACCCGACGCTCCGACCACCGATCACCCCTATCCTCCATGACCTCCACTAGCTCCCCATCAAACACCGCATTGACTTTAAAATATTACTTTTCACTTTCAAAGCCCTCAACAACCTTGCCCCCCCCTACCTCTGTGACCTCACCCAACGACACACCCCCACCCGTCGCCTCAGGTCTGCTGAAGCTAACCTACTGCAGCCCATCAGACAAAGCTCCGGACCTGGGGTGACAGGGCCTTCGCAGCTTCCTCCCCCACACTCTGGACCTCCCTCCCCAGCCACGTCAGATCCACCAACACTCTCACATCATTCAAACAATCCCTCAAAACTCACCTTTTCACTCTTACCTTCAACTCCTAATCAACTAACCCCTTGCCCTTATTCCACCTAGCTTAGCACTTTCTACTTTTGTTGTTATTTTTGTTTTACTTGCTTGTGAGCGCTTTGAGCACCTAAAGTGCTTTATAAATGTAATGTATTATTATTATTACTGTTACTATTACTATTATTATTAAAAACATGAAAAAGTGGATTATGCATAATAGGTGACCTTTAAGTTGCTTGTTTTGTCAAGAGGCCACATTCAATGTTTTTTTAAAAGGACTACAATAAAAATGTAATAGCCTACTTAAGTGTTGACTTTTCGTACCTGGATGTACTGCCTTTCTTTCTGTATGAAAATGAGCCCTGAACCACCCAATGAGAGGGTACTTGGTGTAAAGGTGTTATTGGGGGGGGGGGTCAGACTGAGTAGTAGTACAGTGGTACAGAGTAAAACTGTAACTTTCCTCCATTTTTTCCAGTTTTAGTGACCTGGGGGAGTTTTTCAACTTAATAAAACTAATACACAGATCTATCAAATGATTTTGAAAAACCTATTTTAGTTTCACTATTTTGACCAGTGCAGAGACATTATAAAAGACGGAAAATAAAATGTACAAAGAATTAAAGTAATTGCACGATTTACTATATGAATAAATACACAAATACGAATAAGTGAAACACTTTATGCATTATCAACGTTTTAATTGTTTATCTGATAAAAACATTTCTAATGTGAGCTTGGGGGTGGACTTGGGGTCATGGCCTCAGAAACTGCCATAACATAGTGTTGACAATGGCTGGCTCCATCCTAAAATATGTCCCGGCAGAAACCATTACGACGATACGATACACATTAGTGTAAGAGCAGTGGTGTAAAGTAACTAAGTACATGTACTTAAGAACAATTTTGAGATACTTGTAGCCTACTTATTTCCACTACATTTATGTAATACCTTTAGTTACTTTACAGATTTGTATTAAAGGTGGGCTAGGTAATTTTGGAGAAACCAGCTCGAGTGCGCTAGAATTTGAAAATACCCAGCCGGAAAAAATCTGCCGCTTCCTTACAGAGCCACACCTCCAACACAATTTTCACAATTCCTTCACAAATTCACAAGCTACCCTGGCCTGCACTGCAGTATACAAAGTCATTAAAACTAGCTGCACCTTTACCAGCTTTGAGAACACTTTAATGATCAATCATTATAAAACATATCATATTATTCTGAAATGGACCAATTTGCACGCTGACTACTTTTACTTTTGCTACATAAGGAATATTTTGATGCTTATACTTTTGAATTTTAACTTTGACTTGTAACAGAGTATTCATACACTCTGGTACTTCTCCACCTCTGTGTCAGAGTCCCTGCAGTTCAGTGACCCGCTGGGTCTGCCTCTTACCTCCGAACAGATGAGGCGAGAGGTGTGCTGGTAGAGATCCTATCAACAGCCGGGGAGCCTCCTGCCCTCCAGCCCGCTGCCGGTCCGCCTCCTCCGGGCTGCTCCCCCCGGACTCCTGTGAGCTGTAGGCTCCGCTGCTGTTGGGAATGTTTATCCCGGACTGAGGTCGGGTCCCGGGGCCTCCGGACCCCCCCGCAGACCGGGCCCTGGCTCCATGGTGCTGGCTGGTGCTGGACGAGGCTACGGACGCACTGTAACCATGGTACCTCACCCCCCCGGTGGTGGTCCTGTTACCGTTGCTGCTGGACGTGTTGGAGGGCAGGTCCGAGCCGGAGTAGGCTCTGGTCCGTCCGTTAGCAGCCGGGTTAGAGGTGGGGCTGCTCTGCTTTGCCCCCATGTTAACCCCAACCGACTTTGATATATTAAAGAGGCGCTCTATGAGCCACTGCGGGACAGTACGTCAGATTTACGCCGGGGGACAGAGGTCTCTACCGGACACACGGAACGGTTCTGTCTGGAAGCTAAGAGAAGTAGAAAAAACTGTGCGCTATGAACCCGGAGACATTATTAAACAGCAGTGAGGGGAGAGTTGAAGCAGCTGTTATAAAGCAGAAGATGTGTGTGAAACTTCAACAGCCGTCAGCAGTGTGTTCCGCCAGTAACAGCGGTGGCTGGGCGGCAGGTAACGTTAACATGGATCCCTCCTCCTCAGAGCTGCTGCCGTGGACCCGCTGCTTCCTCCTCAGTGTCCGCCCCGCCATGGCTCCCGAGCAGCCTGAAGGAGTGAAGAGCCGGGCTCCTCTCACCTCCCTGCCTAACAACGCATTGCTCAAAGGAAGGATGGGATGGAGGGGAAAGCCCAGCACAATACCGTTTTATCAGCGGCACCAAGAAGACTCTCGGTGCCCAGGCTAGCTGTCAAGCTAGCTGAGGTGAGCTCACCAGCGCTTCCGCTAACAATTTTCAAAGTAAAGGCGTTGCGGTGTTTTATAGGGAGCATGACAGCTTTCCAGTTTATTAGATCCCTCAAGACAGCTAAACACAATCTCAATAAATTCGACCTTTTGTATTTGTCAGTTTTAAATAAGTCGAGTTACCTATGAGATTTGAATATGATTATGTCTGTCATGCTGTGCTTAGTGGTAAAACATTTTAAGGTCAAGGCCTAACCTTGAAGGAATGCAGCATTATTCATAGAAAACAATGCAGCCTGGGCTTTGGGCTCATACAATAAATGCCCTCTATTGTACCTTGTGACCCCAGTTGGGAGCCATTCTCATTGCCAGCTTTTCCAAAAAACACTACTTTGTCACATCGCTGGGCATCTAACACCGGGGCAAAAGCCTGTTACTAATACCTCATTCACACCAACGGTGTTTCAGGGCCGGTTCGGAGCTGGAGCTTGAAAAGCACCGGGTTTTCCTCTTCACACCGCAGCGGAGCAGCCTCTTAGCTCCGGAATCCGGTTCGTTTCAAGCACCAAAAAATTGTCCGGCCAGAGCAAAAGCACCGCATGTCACGCTTACGTCGAGGCGGGAGCAGGGGTGGGATCAACTCCTGAACAACAACAAAAAGCCGGCGTTTTATTCAGTTCGTACACAACGATGGAGAAACTTAACAAGCAGCAGTGGTCCACTGAAGAGACCAGCTACCTACTGGGAATCTGCTCTTCTGAAGAGGTACAGAGGAAGCTGGAGCACAATCGGCCATTGTTGTTGTTGTCGGTGTCAGCTGTGAGGGGTTTCCGCGCGTTTTGGCTTTATGAAGCAGGCACGCAAACGGTTACGACATGAAGCAAACGATGACGCAATGACGCAGCACCAGTCGGACTCTGGGCAGTGTGAAAAGAGCCGGAGCTAAACCGAAGAACCGGTTCTGAACCTGAAAAGCTCTAGCACGGAGCTTGAACCGGAGTTGCGTTGGTGTGAATGAGGTAAAAGAGGATGAGCTGGCTCGGATATTTTCAGTTTATCATATAGTGCTGCTGTATTTATGGTTTGTTTTATTTCTTTATTAAACATCATAGAACAAGAACTTCAGCACAGACTTTTTCACAACGTGTAGAAGTGATGAGCCTAGTTTAGCTAGTGGCTAACTACACCACTGTATCCAACATAGCAATTAGTTGTGACTATATTTATTCTCTGAATGTCAAAGCTAGATTGAGAAGTTCAAATCATAGCCTCAAGTCTCCCCTCCATACACTGACCGTTCATTCTGCAATCAGGGCATGATTTCTCAGATTGTAAATTCCGGAAGGCCCCTTTAGAAAACCGTGTAAAAAAGGTGTGGGCACCCTCTTTTACCATCCTTCAGATGATCCGACAATTACTCTGTCTGAAACATACTGACCCTCTTTATCCTCTCTCAGGCTGCCAGAACAATCACTATCATACTTGCAGGTGTTTAACTGTAACCAAGCTTCTTTCAACAGATTCAACCAAGGAAAAATAGCGATCAACAACCATCCTGTGCCTTCTATATCTAATATTGTGCTAACATTGGCCATTCAGACATTTCTCAGCTTCAATGTCGATGTTCATATAACCAGACCACCATGTTCTTTTGCTCCTGCATTCACTGCCAAGAATAAACAGCAACAGATGTTTTAAACCACAAACTACCATATTTCAATTTCTTTTTTTATATAGTTCATCAGTGCTGTTTTACATCTCAGTGTATTTCCTGCCTTTCGACGTTTTATGGCTTTTATGTTTTTCATTTCTATTCCAAGTAGGTGCCACTGAATGTCATATTTTATTAACTGCTGCAAAATACTTTCCTTTGAAGGCACAAGTAAACATTGGCAGCAGGGTTAGACTTGGAACATAGCAACTACACCAACTTTAATCACTGATGCTTCATTGAAACTTGCTACATTGTGAACACAACATGGTCTGGTAGCCAATATAAAATAAGTAAAAAATAATTTGATGTTGAATATTTTTGGGCAAAATAAATAAGTCTGTTTTTTTTTTTTAATAAAGAAAATGGGAAAAAAAGACTCCCGAAATTGGAATGCATAATGCACCTCAGGAGAAACTTCACAGATATTTTTCCATTCTCATTCATTACTCCTAAACATGTTATACTTTTATTTGGTCGGCCTTAGTGAGTATGTGGACAATTCAGAGGGTTGATGACTGGGTCTCCATCCCCTAACTGCATCGTGTACATTTCTCAAAGATATTGAAGTGATTATTTCGTATATATTGTTTGTTGTGCTTTTATTTATGTTTTAATGTGTGCATATGTATAAATGTGTCTATCGATTGTGTATAGGTATATACATATTTGTATACATATTTTTATATATATTTGTATTTTGTATTCGGGATTGTGTGAAACGGTATTTCGATCTCTCTGTCTGTACACACAAACTGAAAGATTGACAATAAAGTTGACTTTGACAGTGGCTCTGAGGTAGAGTGGTCGCCTACCAATCAGACGGTTGATGGTTTGGAAATGGTTTCTTTCATAATCCTAATAAAAAACATTGGGTACTAGCAACTGTATCAGAAGTCCTACTGGCCTTAAAATCTATTTTGTTTCCAAAAGAAACTGGCCTGTAATAAAGTCACGAGACCAGTCTGATAGATCTTTTGGAAACTGGTCCCAAAATAAATGTAGAAAGTCCAATTTCACCACAAACTCACCCTCGACAAGCAGGTAAAATCCCCTAGGGTTCTTCCTCAGGATCTTGATGGCCACCTCCACCATTTCTGTCAGCGAGGGATCAGTCTCAGTGTTCCTCTCCAAGTCGTACGGCAGATCCGCAGGTTCAAAAAGACCTTAAAAAACATCAAGCACAGTGCAGGAAATAAGCCTACAGAAAACACTTTCTCTGTTCTGAACTTCAAGGAGAGTTTTATAATGAAGCTAGGACTAGAAACTCACCCAATAAGTAATTCACGTTGTTAGGGTTCAGTGATAAGAGCTGCTTCTTGTTCCACACATAATAACCTTTCTGCACAAAGACACAAATGTACAGCACAACAGTGTGTGTCTTAACACTGCAGTCACTTTGAACTCCTGAATATGTAAATGTAATTGGGAAGATAAAAGAGAGAGCAGAGAAATGAAAGGAGCAAAGAGAGGAAAGAGGAGGCGAAATTTACTTTATCCTTCATTCTGTCAGTCCACTCCTCCACCAGGTTTCTTCCGTCTTTTCGTGTGCCGCTGTGCTTCAAAACGTTGGGGTACTCTACATCTGACTTGTTTTTGGGGAACATGTACTTTCTCCCTCCACCCATGATCACCTAGAAAGTGGCAAGAAAAGAATAAGAAAATAAACATCGTTGTCATTACTGTTCTATAGTTGGCTCAAATGACTACCATGGTTGGCAGATTATGTTAGTTGTAGCTAGCTATTTAATTAAACTAGAGTTAATCCTTTCACTCAAGTATGATAAAGGAAAATGTTTACGTGCTTGGAGATATTTGGTTACATTTATACATTATTGAAGTTATGTATTTGATTTGGTTTGTCTATTTGAAATATTCGCTGGGTTGTTGGAGTGTAAACTTCTCCAAATCCAGCACAATTGCTAAAGCTAAACCGCTATTGCTACACCGCTACTGCTAAACCGCTTACACTCTGATATAGTAAGATACAGGGCCAGCTCTTCAATATTGGGGAAATAACTGTTACTACACAATGGAAAGTGCTAGTTTATGTTTTTTCTTTTTTTTCTATAACTCCGAAAAAGGGTCAAAAGTCCAATGTTGGTGATTGTCAAAGTGTCAACAAAGGTTCTCAATAGACCCCAATGAATTGAAAATCATAATCTGAAACCCAGAAGGCTCTCTGACATACTAATAGGATAAGCTGATAAAAGTTGTGTATCAGGGTTTATACTCTTGACTTACATCAATGTTGGGAATGTTTTCAAAGAGTTGTCTGGCGATATCCTTGCAGCCGTCCCTCAGAGCTTCAGCTGGCATCTCATTGTCGGAGTACCAGTCTCTGTCCACGCTGTGGGCGTAAGAAGCGCTGGGAGTCGCATGGTTGACACGGGTCGTTGTCACTATTCCCACGGACTTGCCTGCAGTGGACACACACACACACACACACACACACATAGGCAGCTGTGAATTAAGGCTGAGAACGTTTTTGATTAAACAACATGTTCAGGCCTAGATGAATTCCCTCTTTGTGTTTCCCTGAGCAAGGTTTCTTCGCTGCAATGGAGGGATAGTAACACAAAGAGAGAGTTTCATATCTAAATAACTGTAACTTTGGATATAGCTCAGTTGATTTTCTAGTCCTGTAGCTTCATATTAGCTTTGGTTAAAACTGAAATGCACATTTGCATTGAACAAGGAGTGACAATTGTGTCTTCCATCCCGTACAGGAAGCAATCCCTTCACAGCCAGTAGAGGACAATAACAACCTACAACTATTTTTGTTGTGGTTATAAATCTTAGCAAAACCAGCAGAGGACAATCTAGCTAAATGACCTGATGGAAATCACTTTTCAAATTTCCTTTTCACTCTCTGCCAGAGGTCAGCTGCTGCCTGCTTTATTTCCAGAGCAATAATTGGATTTCTTATTATCTGTGACCTCCCCACCCACACACACCCTGACCCTCACCCAGTACCCCCTACACCCTCTGAAAAACCATCAGTCCTTTCCTTTTTTGTGGTGCGCTTTGACTTGTTTTGTCTCATGGTTTTTGAAACAGAGTGAATAACACCATGCTGTGTCCTTGGAGGGGGAAATCAGAGGTCATTCATTTGGGACTCTTTGAGATGTGGCTCTTTATTGGGTTTTGGCTACAACCTTTGATTAATTATTGAGATTTATAAACACTTGTGTAAATGGTTTTTTAACAATTCTAAAAATAAAGTACTTTTTCAAGTTTACAATATTTTGACTTCCTGATTAAGACTTAATGCTGTACTGCTTGTTTTATGTTTTATTTAACGGTAATATGCTATGAAAATAAAGGCATTTCAGTTATATTATAAGAGATTGACTAGGGGATTTCTTGGTATTTTTTGCCTACATGTATCTTTATCTGAAAAAGCCCATTAAACAACTCTATTTGAGTCAAAACATTTCTAACCCAACACCAACTTGAAATCTAAATCAAGGATGCAGACACATCAAAACAAAAAATAAAACTAAATCCTAATACAACTTTATTTCAAGGGGCAATCAGATGGACAGTGTCTCTTTAATACATGAGAAAAAGCTCTTTGGGTTAAGTTTTTTCCACAGCAGGATAACTCTGGTTCAAAGGATGAACAGCTGAAAGGGGAACGAGCATAGTTGAAAAACATGTTTTAGGGCAATCACTTTCAAGAGCACTTCAAAGACTTAGCTTTGAGCGATTAAGTAGCCTCAGTGAGTATTCCCATTTCCAACTTCCCATTAACACAGCATTCAACTACAACCAGATCCTCGGACATTAGACGCATAATTGGTTGCAAACATGAAAAATTCCCAGAAGAAATAAAACTAAAAAAGTAAGTGTTATGTTTATTTGGTGTCACTCTACCTGCTTCCTTCGCCCATCTGAGGATGGAGGTGACCTCGTTGCCCTGTGTGGTGTTGCACTGGGTTCGGACAGCAGCTGCACTCACGCCCACCGTGCCCTCGTTGGCCTTCACCCCGCAGAGGTACGCTGTGGCGGTGCCAGCACTGTCCGGCACCTGGGCGTTAGTGTTGTATGTCTGCAGAGTACCAGGACATCACATGTGGTCAGAATTCATATAACAGGGACGTTTATAGTCTTTCTAGGATCATTGTCTACAGACTTGTTAGTGTGTTTGTGTAATTTGTTAAGCCATGACACTAACTGCACAGGTGATTTTCCTATAATAGCAATATGTTAAAATACTTTACTAATAAGTAAAGCTTGGGATATTCTAATTGTAAGCAAATCCCATGAAAGAACCCAACAACAACATCTTATCAATCCATCTCTTAGCCTTTGTATAGGTTACACACACACACACACACACACACACACACACACACACACGCACACGCACACGCACACGCACACATACACACACACACACACACAGTCTTTTTAGCTGCCTAGCAATACTCATCATAGCACTTTTTATAACAACAGGAAGGATGTGTTGTCTCTAGATAAAAAATAACTTGCCTTTTTGCTGTTCTGGCTATTTGCATGGCGTATTGGCAAAGGCACAAAAGCAATTCCACCAAATGTTCCAAAGAAATGTGTGAGGTCCTATTTTTTTTTCCATTTTACATCAGCAGCAGAAAAATGTGCCTCACATGAAGTCTTTGATTCTAGATTCACCATGAATTACTTTTTACACAGCAGGTACCATTATAAATCACACCAATTAAAATATTTGATTTGACTTGAGTCCAACTCTTTAATGTTTGGAAAAATCCACAAACCCCGTTTTTCTCTGGATTAAACAAATGGGGTTAGTCAACTGTAATATTGCACAAATTTCAGTTTATTTAAGTTGCAGGGTTGGTTTTCCGGTAGTATTCACATAGGAGGCATTATTTTGCACCTATGTTACCTGATGTTACTAATTTAAAGTAACTTTTTTATCATGATAAATCAGTAACAAGGAAAAACATGTTTAATTTCAGAACTTGCCTAAGTCGGCTATGTGTGGTATATCTATTTACATCGGTGTCTCATTAATGGTTTTTTATAATATTTATTGGACAAGGGAGGTCTATGATCTAATACAGGCATGCACTGTCCAGACAGCACTCGTTAGTAAGATTGTTTTGTATCTTTTCATCTGATTTTTGGCAGTAAAAAAAACATGTAATATTGCTAGACTGTGGTATATAATAATAAAACTACTTTATGATTTCTGGCTCTCCTCATAAAATCTGTAGCATTCGATGTGACACACTGTATGACCTTGTTTAAAGTCACAGGCCTTGACAGGAAACCATTAATGGCCATAAGATCAATACATTGCGTCATATTGAAACTATATAGTAATAAAACATGATCAGACCTTGGCCAAAGACACAAAAGGGAACTTGTCCATCTCCAGCTGCGTCTCCTCTCCGCTCTGTCCGTTCAGCTGACCCTTCAGGATTCGAGCAGCCGTCACCGTGGGAATGCCCATCCCTAAACACCAAAAGCAGGTCCAGTGTTAGATATTTCTCACGGCGGGAAGGAAAGCAACAGCACATGAGAAACTTCAACACTTTTCCTCCCCTGCTGTCCTCAGCTTGCAACGCATGTGGGGCGGTTGTTTTCTTTGACATTTTAGAAAAAGCTGGCTGCTGTTAGGCAAAACATTTTCTCAGATACAAATTTCTTTAAAAACAGATCCAAGAAAACAAAGCAGACACTGTTAAAAGAAATACACTAAATATTCAATGTATTATAACTTGGAATGACCCTTACTTTTGTTAAAAACTGAGGAACTGTTTAACATAATAACTGCCAAGTGTTGATCTCATCTTGTGGAAACAACACGAGTTTTGCTTTGCTCTCAGAAAGAAAAACAAATTGTTTCCATTCGTCTATGATCACTTCAAATCATTTTGAAGACTGCCATGCATTATCAAAGCCTACACTTCACATAACCCGAGGTTAAACAGAAGAAACGGTTTATTGTGCAATTTTGGATCCCGTTTCTTAAATTTTCAGAAGAAGATCATGTCTGGGAAACAGTTTATAGTAAGTCATAAATTGTATAGTTAGTCGTACATTCCCTGTTATGTGTTTCCAACTTTTGTTTGTTTCCCAAGACGCTGCCTGTTATTCTCTAACTACGCAAACATGACCGTGAATGCATCCATGCGCAAGAATGTGATGTTGTTCTTATAGTCCAAACATAGCAGATAAAGGATGAAAGTTGTTTTTCTCCGACCAAACCACTCAGAGCAGAGGGTCAATCACTGCTGCCCAATCTGACTGTCAAAATAGGCCGCACTGATCAATATAATCAAGATTATGTTAGTGTATTGCTTAATTCTTATCTTAAATGTTTTCAGAAACATGTACTCAAAAGCTGTAAAAGGAGAAATATTTTGAGCCGGCCACAATATAAAAAAACAGACATACAGTAGTTGCCCACTGACTGCAGCAAACTTCCTTATTTTTGCAGTAACTACTTCAAAAGCAGCGAATTACATTTGGATTGAGAATACCCGGCCATGATTGGTTTTATTTCGCACAATGAAATCTTGCAAATGCCAGATGGAGCAATTACAGGTTGACAGTTTCAGCAATTATGACAACAAGTGGCTTTTTAATAAAGCTACAAACTGCAGTGTTATTATCATCCGATAAAAATGCCAAAAGGGAAAGTTTGTCTTTACTGATGAGTTTATCGCAATTTAAATTCTTCTGCAGTAAGGTTACCTTCTGCCTTTGGGAAGATAATTAGCATGCCATTAGTCAGGATGGAAACACATCGATAATGTGGCTTACCATCTCCGAGGAAGAGGATTAGATTCATCGCTTTGTTTGTATTGAGACTTTGTAGTGACAGAGCATCTTTCAGGGTCCGCTGGGCCCACATGTTCCAAAACTTGGGATCCTTCTCATGTTCTGTGTAAGGAAATAAGCAGTCTCATTAGCTTTACATAGAAAATCAGGAGAAAACAAATCCATGTTATGATATATTTATTGTAATTTCCCACAGCCCAAGTTAATGTCTTCATGTTTCTTGTTTGAAGATATTTTGTTAAAATGTAAAATGCATGATGAAGAAAAGGCTCAGAACTTTACATCAGGCTTAAACCAGCAAATGTTTTGACGTCAAATTCTAATTGGGACAAATTCTATTTTGATTACCAACTTATCAATTAAAGAGACCCTTTTGTGCTCATTTTCAGGTTAATATTAGTATTTTGTGCCTCCACTGCAGGGGTGTCAAACTCAAGGCCCGGGGGCCAAATCCGGCCCGTGACATCATTTTCTGTGGCCCCACAAGAGCTTGTAAAGAATATAATATGTTTATTACACGGTTACATGAGGATTTACAGAAGCACGTTGGCCATAAACTGCATGTCCCACAATTTTTCTCAGAATTTGACTTTTTTTCTTCTAAATATGCCTTTTTTCTTGACTCTTTTTTTTAAATGTCACTTCCTTTTTTTTAAAATATTACTTCCTTTTTTTTCAAACGTCACTTCTNGATAGTAGTATTTTAAAGTGTCAACAATATAATAATCAGACCCTGCAATAGAATAAATCAAGTTTCACTTTAGTTTTTCAAGTAACTCGACTCTAACTCAACTCTGAGTTAGAGTCGAGTTACTTGAAAAACTAAAGTGAAACTTGATTTATTCTATTGCAGGGTCTGATTATTATATTGTTGACACTTTAAAATACTACTATCCTACTAAAATACTGTACAAATCAGATGTATTATTTACTTAAAAAAAAAAAAAAAAATCACATTTTTTTCCTTTATTTTTCAATATCGCGATAAATATCGTGCCGTGGACTTTTTATCGCGATATTATCGTACCGTGAGTTTTTGGTATCGTTACATCCCTACAGTCTTTCGTGATCCGGTTGACCAAATGTAATAAGCTGGCGTACACACAATGATAACCTCCACTATTGTCGTTCTGATGACTGATTACCACTTTCCTTAACAATACTGCACATATTGAATACATATAAACCTGATTCTGAAACAATGGCACATATTTATCTGTCAAACTTGATTGACAATAACAGATTTTGGTCAGAATGATATAAAAGCCCATATGTAGACAGGTACTCAAATTGCATTCATAATATAACCAACCAATCACATGTCATGATAACCATTTTTAACAGCCATCATTCTGTTCGCTTAATTTCAAAGGTTTTCTTGGATTTCACCCTTTATTTCATCTTTACCTTACTTTACTTATTTTTCGCTTGCTTTTTATCCAATTATTTCGTTCCCCTATCTTGCAGCCTCTCCCACAAAAGATGCCCTTTAGTTCACCTCTGTTTGACCTCACGTCAGCATTTCATCACTCCTTGTCTTTCAGCCTTCTTTAACTTGTTACCCCTTCTCTTTATTTGTTTCCCCTTTCTTGAGATCTTCATCTGTTTTTCTCTCTTTCAGTGATTGACACACAGACACACACTTATACACACACAAGAAAGCTCACACACACGCACGCACGCACGCACGCACGCACGCACGCACGCACGCACGCACGCACGCACGCACGCACGCACGCACACACACACACGCACACACACACACACACACACACACACACACACCCAGCACATGTGCAGAGATACACACACCAACAACCTCTATACCACTTCATTTTTCTTCTGTCACACAAAACTGGTTTTATTTTCTTTCTGCCTCTTCCATAAATACTCTTCTTTTGCCACTATCCTCTCTGTCTCTCAGCCCCACTATAATGTAAAACCTGCCAGCCTGTTCCAGTCCACACCTCATCACCAACATACTGTGGAGGGCTACAGTGAGAGAAGGGGTAGGTCATATGAGTAAAAGAGGTAAGCCCCATAATGCCAAGTTTGTATAATTAACCTTGTCCATAGACCTCCTTTGCTTCATTGTTATTCCTATTGATTCCATAGTAATCTCAGAGCGGTACAGTGCAGTACAGTACTTCAGAATACCAATCTTCCCTTTACAAAAGTATCCTTTGGAATTAACTTCAATTTTGACGAATCTGGTGAATGTAGAAGTTTAGGTGTTGGATAGAGGTTTAACCCTGACCTTAACCCTTTCATTTAGAAAGATAGAGAATGTCATTTGAACAATGGCATGAGTCCGAAGCAAAAGCAGCCAAAAGTTTTTTCAAAATAGTAAAGCTGAGTAAACATGATACGTAATTTTGTTCTTTGCTAACCCGAAGGTTGCTGGCAGAGCCTTGTGGTGAAAACAGCTAGTTAAAATGTTTTAATTGTTACTCCATTGCTATTTCGGCTGTTTCACACAGCTGTCATCACAGCCGCAATATTTATTGCATTTTTACTCTAAGCGCAGCGTATGTGACCATTTTTAACGTTGCACGACGCTGAGGGTAGCACTTTGGCATATTCGGACGGGAACACTGTCTCTGGAGAAACACAATGTCGTTTTACGCCAGTTTTTCACTAGTTCACATCTTGTCTTATACCATTTGGTTTCTTTTAACCATGAACATGATCTTGACAAGCCTTAACCAAGGACATTTTAGCCTAAACCTAACCAAAGCTTTAAAGGCGAGGCGGCAGATTAGGAAATGTAAATGTTTTGTTATACTCATTGGTAACAGTTTTGGACAAAAAGTAAAGAAGCAAAACGGTTTCATGTTGCACCAATTGGAAATACGGAAAGATTTATGGATTATTTAGAAAGTAATAACAGCCTGTTTAAAGACTTGATTGATCGTTTGGTTTAGTTGTTTTAGTATATTTGTGGTTCGATTCCTTTCGATTATCTTCAAATATTCTTATAATCTGCATTTTTGTATTTTATTATTTTCCATAGCAATAGGATGGAGTTAAGACAGAAAATGAGCAACGACAAAATCCAGAAAAAAGTACTAATCCTTCACATTTGTCTTTATTCCTTTCACTTTCTTCCCTTCAATCGTTTGTCATGCAGGTGAAGATTGAAGTGGTTCCTGTCCTAGGTCAAAGAGCAGGCTGCCCTACAATAACTCAGCCCCCTGAGTGTTGGCAGCAGCCTGGCAGGCAGTGCCCGGCCCATATGCCAGCCTACAGCCTGGCCTGGCTCGGTGGAGTCTGGCCTTGCCTGGATGGGGAGGATTGGCCTGGGTTGACAGCATTGGTCCAGGTGGATGTGGGCCATTTCTCTCCTCTGGCCAAATGGAAAATGAGCCACTAGGGGATCCTTTATGCAATAATGATTCACTGGATGACATGATATATGTGTAATTACTGGGAATGGCTCACAGAAAGAAGACACATCATATCGCGCATGGCAGCCGCTGGTAATTAGCTGTAATTAGGTGTTGGCTGGCATACAGAGAAATGTACGCCATTGATTATTGTTATTATGCTGCTCCAAATGAAAAGGAAACAAATCTATACTTCATTAATGCTACATTGTTCCTTTCTTACTATATTAGGTGTCGCCCCCAGTGTACCTATTGCTATCCAGAATGCTTTTCAGTTAAAGTCTTTGTCTATGAAAGACAAGACTTTACTGGTACACGTTTCTTTATTACATCATTTATTAACACACTGATTCGCTTTGCCAAATACCATTTACAGGAACCATAAACACTGCCTGTAATATATTCAATGTCAAAGGTTTTTCCATTGAAGAAAGTGTAATGTGTTGCACAAAGGTTAAAACAAACCCTGAGATCAGCACTGGGCTATGAAGTGATTCTGGCTGCAATCAGCTCAAACCGTAAGTCTCTTCCAAAAATGAATTTACAAAAAAAACGTTTTCTTTCCTGCATGTCATAGACACAACGTCCAATAAATCAAGCAAAAGTGAACCATGTAAAACATTTATATTTGTTGTGTAGGTGGGCCAGGATCTTTTAATTAATTATTTTGATGGCATAGTCACCAGTGAGGAACATTCATCGCTTTGAATGGGGCCCTCTTTCCTTTCTGTTGACCCTACTGCAAACAAATTGACTTGTCAAAGCACGAAATAAACAATTGTAACTAACATCATTAATGATGGCTGAGATTCAACACTTTTCAGTGTCAATATTCCTGTTTTAAAGGGTTAGGGTTATAATCAGGGCTGCACATAACTGGTGCGCCGGTGCGCATGCGCAACCCCTGCCAAAAAAGGAGCACCGGATCATTTGAAAAAAGCGCATTTGCGCTCCAACATAGAGAGAGAGAGAGAGAGAAATGAGAGAAGAGAGAGAGAAATAGAGATGAGAGAAGAGAGAGATAAGAGAGAAGAGAGAAGAGAGGGATAGAAAAGAGAGAAGAGAAAGAGAGAAAAGAGGGAAGAGAGAGAAGAGAGAAGAGAGAGATAGAAAAGAGAGAAGAGAGAAAGAGAAGAGAGGGATAGAAAAGAGAGAAAAGAGGGAAGAGAGAGAGAAGAGAGAGATAGAAAAGAGAGAAGAGAGAGAGAGATATTTGCGAGTTGCATAAGAACTGGTAAAATAGCAGGGTTTCCCACACATAGACTTTACTTGGGCGGGCCGCCCAGGTATATTAACGGCCGCCAAAGTATAATTCGCGAGCCATTTAGGTTTAATCTTTTTAATCCGTCCGCGAGCGCGACGGCATCTGCAATCCCTTGCTCTACCCCTCACTATCGCGTGAAGGGTCTGCTTTATGCGCTCCGCACAGTAACCCTGCTGCGAAGCATACAGTGAACAGCGAACAGTTCATGAGCGTGCTCACTAGCGCACCTCCCCCACTCACTAGCGCCGTTCAATAAAGTCAACTACCCCTCAAAAGGTTCAGTTTATGTCATTTTAAGGATGCGCACCAAGCAAAATCTCCAGGTGCTCCTTTGAGAACCAGGGCAAAAAAGTTATGTCCACCCCTGGTTATAATCTCCAGGACACTACGTTGGGTATTGTCATGATGGCTTTTGTAGGTGAATATCTATTTTTGCCCTACCTGGCTCTTTGTCTTAAGACCCTGCTTACTTCCCCAAGGCCATGTTCTCACCTTTCACTTCAAGACACTGGTACTTGCGTACCATGCTGCGAATGGATCTGGCCCTTCCTACATCCAGGACATGGTTAAACCATACACCCCAGCGCATGCACTTCGCTCTGCATCAGCCAAACGGCTCGCTGCACCCTCGCTGCGAGGGGGAATCAAGTTCCCATCAGCGAAACACGTGGGTTTGCTATCCTGGCTAAAAAATGGTGGAATGAGCTCCCCATTGACATCAGGACAGCAGAAAGTTTACACATCTTCCGGCGCAGACTAAAAACTCATCTCTTTCGACTCCACTTCGAGCGATAGAATTATTAACAAAGCACTCATATACTAATAAAGGACTGGCTTATCTAAAAGCCAGTTGAGTAGCACTTGAAATGTTTTAGCTCTATGAAACCTGATGTACTTATATGATTCTGTTTTCTTCAAGTTTGTATTTTGTTGGTCGAACGCACTTATTGTAAGTCGCTTTGGATAAAAGCGTCAGCTAAATGCAATGTAATGTAATGTAATGTAGACCCGCCATTCTCAAACCAACCACTAGATTCTAATCAAACTTTCTTATTCCAGTAAACTGACACCAATGCACCTATTGCCTTCATCAGACCTGAAGCACATTTCCTCATTCCCTGTCAGAATGTGTTCTTATGTCACAATGCACATACAGTTCTCCTTCACCGCAACCTTCAAGTTCCTACAACAAGGAATGTGCTTCGGTCTCTTGGACACCCAACCCAATCTTTAAGATTCAAACTCCCTTCGAGGCTTTTGACCACCATCGCAGCTCCTTTTCTGTGTGCATTTGTGTTCCTCCATGTAATGATAGACACCACAGGGATAGATGATGAAAGGTCACCCCCATCTGTGCTCTCCACTGTTGTGTATGTGCCAGTGTGTGCTTGAGAAAACAAAAGAGGCCAGGCAGTGATGCGGACAGATAATCAATGGTGGACTTACTGCCTCATAACTGGCCTGGTTAGGAACTCAGTCTCCATCTCCTAGCACATGTCATCACCACTCCTTCATCACAGAGAGAAAAAAGGCAGAGTATGGCTGAAGGGAGGGGGGGTGGGCCAGCTAGACAGCCCCCACATTCAGCAAGCGAGACAAACACAAGAAGAACATTTCCTTGAATGTGACCAAAGACAGTTTTTTTTGTGCTGGACTTCTTTAAAGGTCCCATTTCATGGCCATTTCCACTGATCATAATTCCATTGTTGAGGTCTACTAGAATATATTTATATTGTGCAATTTTCCAAAATCACTTTGGTTTCTCATACAGCATCTCTGTAAACTACGTGTATTCACTGAATTTCACTCTCTGCCTTTAACGGCTCGTTGTAGCTCCAATAGCTCCAATAGCTCCAGCCCCCACCCTCCCTGTGAGCACAGTGTGCTCTGATTGGTTGGGACGTTGTGAATCGCGCTGAGCTCCGTGGAGGTGTGGTTTCCTTGTTTAGCGATACACAGCCAAACACAGCCAAACTCTCACCCTGGGCACCACAAAGCACAGCCGAAGTAAAAACATTAAGTGTGGGCTGATTTGGTAAAGACAAAGGTTGCTAACGCTGTGGAGAATGGTCTGCAGGAGAATGGGTCGGCAGAGAGAAAAAAAAAAAAAATTTTTGGCTTGCGATCCCAAAAACGGTCTGTAGCGCCTGCAAGCCAGGGAGGAAGGAGATCAGCAGAGCTGCATGCACTGAGTGGTGTGTGTGAGGAAGGTCCAGGTGGATGGTCAATTTGGGACCAATCTAGTGGGGGCTTAACGTAACGGCTCCACGGATTTGGTTTCCGGGGGTAACGCTTCCTATGAACATCATTGAGTACCCGGTTTTTAAGAATCATAGGACAGTGGACGTATCTCCAACCAAGGGGTGTTTATCGGAGTATTTTTCTGTGTAGAGTTTACTCGTAAGGGGTGTACTTTGCAGGGTTTTGACTCTGCAGACCGTTTACATGCATAAAAACCCTTCTAACACACAAGGGGAGGTATAACCGGAAAAGCATGACATGGGACCTTTAAAGTATATAGATACCGCAACATGGACACCCTTACACCAATTCTTTCAATGAGTTTTCCTACTTGCTAAACATGCAAACCTTCATCTCAAGATGACCCTTGGACCTAACTTCTATTCACATAATTGAAAATAATCTGAGGCTTTTTCTCTCAGTGTTAAGTGCAGACTTCCATTTTGACAGTAAGATTATAGAACACAATCATACATGATCTCAGCTTTGGCTCGAAAGAAAGCATGTTGTACATTAATCAGAAGACCGTGGTCAAATGTTTTGCTTCTCTTATCCGAAGTCCAAAGAGGTCTTTACAATTTTGAAGATGAAATCGTAATGATGGCAAAACCATCGGTGTGTGTGTTTGAGCAATAGCTTTGGGATAATGTCTGTTTGGCACTCTAAGATTCAAGATTTTCAAAGGTTAATTATCATATAGTTGTGGCCCACTATTGAGGTTTAAATGTATGTGTAAATGGGTAATGTCTGAAACCTAATGTAAAGTGCGTTGAATGTTAAAAGACTGTAACCGCTGGTATTCATTTCATTATGTAGTGAACTTTACTGATCAATCCACTACTGACAAAGAAACATACACCTTCAAACTCTGAAAAGAATACACAGCTG
>NW_011340285.1:166757-180730 GCF_000735185.1 Notothenia coriiceps | reverse complement strand
CCTCGTGGGAAGGGTACCGACGAAGTTTTTTCAAGGTAACAGGGGGAAAACTTTGGTGCCAAGTAGTCGAGACACGATTTCTCTTCTTCAAGGGAAGACAGACATAACGCACGCGTACCTGGCAGTGACTTCTTTACGTGGTGGAGCTGTCTTCCTATGCTCCGGAAGTGAAGTAGGTCCTACCCCCTGTTTACACGGGTTTACCGTCTACCCGGAAAGAGGAAACTACGGCTTTAACACGGTTTCGTGTACACGAGACGACAGGGTCGGTTGTACTTCCTAAGGACACCTCGCAACGAACGAAGACCAAACCCCGTTTCACGTAACGGACCTAAAGACGACGTTCGAATGTACTCATTAAGAGGCTTTTTAGGTGTTACTTAGTTCGTAAGAACCAACCAGTACGAAAAAGAATTAAGTGCCATCAGCCAACTTGACCGAAAATTACAATTTACATACGGCAAACTTTACAGAGTTAACCGGAACTTTGTAGAGGTCGTCTAGGCGGTTGGTGATACAGGAAAAAGAAGAAAGTGTCACTAAAAGTACCCCTGGGAACAGGAAAAAATGGTAGAAACAACAAAAGAAAAGAGACTACTGACAAAGTCAACTGGTGACTCACTCAAGCTGTAAACGGACTTCCAAATTGAAGACGACGATACCGTTTGAGGACAGGAACGGTCACCCCTGTGAGCAACATGTACGTCAGGAAACTTAAACCTAACGTCGAATAACTACAACAGTCCCAGAAGGTACAGTGCGAGGATTAATTGAATTCTCAAACTTCGAAAGTCGTCTTTCTCCTTCTAAGAGTACTTGGACGTCTTCTGTCCAAACAGACAGAAGTTCAACCCTAATTTGGTGGGTCCTTCCCTATCTGCGTATGCTGTTTGTTCTCATGCTCTCTAACAATTAATCTACAAGTCTCTTTAAGAGGACACCTCAAGAGTCACCATAGTAATTTTTGGAGAAGAAGAAATAGAAGGCGGACCACTAAACACGAAACGGACGATAGTTAGCCGACGAAAGGAGAGAGCAGTTCCATTCGTTACTGGAGCAGGGAGAACTTAAGCTTCGGCATCGAAGCCATCGAAAGATAACGAAGTCGTTAAGAACAAGGAGAAAGACCTCTACACATCACGACATCGCTTAAAGAAAACATTAGGTATGAAAAGATTCCTAGAAGGGTCAATCTTACACTGTACGGAGGACCACAAGAGGAACAACACCGTTTCCGGCGGACTACAACGGTACTCCCGTCTACTTGTTCGTTACTAGAGGCGTGAGCGGTCTTTGTCCTGTAACACATCGTCAGCGAACAAAATACGGCCCCTGAGACCTCTGGCGTGTCGTAGAAATCAGGAACGCATTTCTATGATCATAAAACAAGGGCTAGTGGAGGCCTCCTGAAGCGAACGGCTGACAGGCTTGTTAGCCAAGGTCATGACATCCCTTCAGCAGAACATCTCTACAGTGCTTTGGTCAACAGCGGAACAGTTAGGGTGTTCTACATCGGAGAGAATCTGGTGGATGAAGCAATTAACAAGATGCCAAGTCATCTGCCAGCAGTGTCCTCAACTATGCGTATCCACCAGGTGGTCACAGGGGCACCAGGAGAGATCTTGTATCGAGATGTAAGTTGCCCTTGCACCGCCAGACAAAGTTATGAGTGTCGCTGTGATGACACTCATACTTTTAGTTTTGAGGTTCAGCAAACAACCCCTTCGCTGCCTCAAGCACCTAAAAGCAACAGCAAAGAGAATGAAAGGCTGTGGGGTCCTGATTCAATTGGCCAGTGGTGTGCCCTTAAATATTATGGAGATATTTACCCAGGAGTCATTCAGGAGATCATGGACACACATGTGCAGGTAAAGTGCATGCACGTTGCCGGAGTCAACCGGTTCTTCTGGCCACTGAGAGAGGATGTGCTTTTGTACCCTTTTGAGGACATTTTAAGAGTGATTCCTCCTCCAAAGCCAGTGACCTCACGCCACGTGGAGATTGACAAAGACATTTGGTCTAGTTTCTAAAAGGTCCAATTGAATGTTGCAATTGAATAGTACTGTTCTGTTGAATATTAATGTTACTGTACTATTCTTTAATATTTCGTTTTTAGGTAAGGCTTCACTTGGACCCCTGTGCTGGTTTGAACCCATTACAAAACCATTACTTTAAAAACTGTTCTTTATTTGTTCCTCTACTGTGGGTTTGATCTTTGTCTGACTTACAAGTCACTTTCGATAAAACCGTCAAATTTCTCAATGTAAATGTAAACTATTTAGACTGTTCTGTAGGAATTTAATTAGAAATGAATTCTGAATGTCTGAATTAGAAGAACTTGTTCCAACCCTTCACCGGTTACTGATCAGAGGGAATGTTTAATTTGCACTGTGTGATTTTTTGTTTTGCTTGTTAGTACATTTCAAATGTAATGTATTTTGTATGAATTTGGTGTTTCATAATTGAATTAATTGAATGTTTCAATTGCATTTTGCACTTCTTCCTTGAAATAAACATAGCGCTGATGGTTAATAATGTGTCCCAAAACTGACTACTTGCTATTGCTATCCTATTGTGGCATAAACCGTTTTCTACAGGCACATTTTACCGGCATATTTTTATTATGATTCTACTTGTGATAGTCGGACACGACAACCTGTGCAGCCCATGTATTGATTCCATCCGATAGCTGCTATAATACAAAAGAAAACGTCTGCCTCTCTCCACAATGATCAATAACAGTGAACGGATGGTCAAAGTGAGGTACAAATAAACAGAATCACACGAAGCCTGGTTAGTGTTGCCTGACTTTATAAAGTGTGTTTATAAGCACTACTGCTTGTAGGCAGGCATGACGAGACTCTTCAGTCGACCCATGTTCAGGGGAGGTGGGTTTAGTTTCCTGCACGCCTCGACGTAAGCGACGCCGCCTCTTGGCTCCGAAGCTCTTGCCTCTAGACCGACAATTTTTTGGAGCTGGAAGTGAACCAGATTGCAGAGCTAAGAGGCGGCGCTGCTGCGGTGTGAACAGGAAAAACTGGTACTTTTCAGGCTCCAGCTCCAAGCCGGAGCTGAAAACGCGTTGGTGTGAAAAGGGCATGAGAGAAACATCCGGTACATCGGAATATGTCTCAAGAGTTAGGACAAACGTGACATAAAGAAAGAGCTTGGTGGATTTTTTTATTTAGGTTTTAAGTAACATTTCTTTAACAAAATGCAATACAGATACATCACAAAACAATCACAAATCATCAAAAAAGTAAGAACATTTCAATTTGCATAGCAACAATTTAGAGTGCAGTGTCGCCACAACCAATTAACTCAATAATAAATTAAAGCACAGCTTTAACCTTGTTAAACATATGTCAGCATATTGTAGCACAAAACCCGGCTTGTAGAGAAGAACAGAGAAACCCTTTCCATGTGTGATCAGCCTACACATCTGTTAGCCTTCTCAACGGATATATTACTGTTAACAACAGACAAATCTGTTCATTCTCTTTTGGAATATCCCTTTTTTTTTACATTGTAAAATGTCAGAAAATACTTGTTGACTATTTTAAAATCCTCGGCTGGTGTCATCCAACAGTCTCAATAACAAAGATATTCAATCAACATAAACAGAGAAAATCCTCACTTTCAAAATTGATGAATAAATAAAGCATGATGAACTTGGTTCTGCATAAATGATCAAAATACTTGAACTTATAGAATAAGTTATAGGATACATTTACAGTCATATTCTGTCAGAAGGCTGTGAAGTTACAAGAGTTTGGGATGTTTAAAAAAATATATACATTCTCAATAAATCACTAATCATCAGTGTGTGAGATGAATAGAGAACTTTGGTCGAGCAGATACTGGCAGCTTCTTGCATTATCATTACTATAGACTCTGAGAAGTAATAGAAGAAAAGCAGAAAACTAGCTATCTTCCCTTAAAGGGGTAGTTTGGATATTTTGACGTGAGTTGCGAGGTTCTTATAAATAGATGCAGTATATAATTTTAACTTTACCTTAGTGTATTTTATGCCTTCTGACAGCCCTTTCTGACGGGGAACTTAAGCCGCTATCTGTGCTCTCTTTTGAGACACCAGACCTCATCAAAAGTCAGGTCTCCTGCTGGCTTGATCAGTTTGTATGTCAAATAGATTCAAAACATGGCATGGGTCAAACTCTGACGATAGATAAGTATCATATTCAACCCTGCTTCTAAGCATCCAAACTGTCCCTTTACGTTTCCATGGGGTTAAAGGTGCAAACTACTTGCAGAGCAGATGTAGGTGATCCTAACGGTCAGATTACTGAGACAGAAGGTCAGCACCGAAGAACACACGGTCTTCGTTCCCAACAATAAGTTCCTGGCATGATGATGTCACTCGCAGCCTGCTGTCAGCCTCCAGGAAGAACAGGCCGGCTGTATAGAGGGATTTATTCCACCTCTTCAATTTCTTACTCACGGTGTCTACTGACATCAGGAGAGGTTGATCAAGATTGTAACTTTTCTGCAGAACAAACACTGTGCTCTTGAGTCTCGGGTTACAGTGGAAGTGACTCTTGCTCTCATAGGTGATCTGCAGGAAGACTCTGTAGAGGCCGTCTCGGGGCACGACAAGGCTTCCCCCGGAGTAGATGAAACCTCCAAGACAGAAGGCATTTCCCTTATCACTCTCCCATAGAAGATAATCCCCATCAGTCTTATTGCCTGTAGGAGCTAAGGACGAGAGCAGACAGGTACAAGTGAGGTGATGACTGTTTCTGCTGACGGGTCCTTTTCTGACATTTTTACGAAAGCTGTGAATATGCTAAAGCACAGATAGGCAACTATTTGCAATTAAAAGCCAAATGTTTTTATAACAACCAATCTCTTCAGTGTCTGTTTGTGAGGAGGAACACAGGAGGTCTGAGTCTTCGAGTCAAATCAAAACGTCATGAGGAACCAAATTATTGCTCAGGGTTCCCCTTACACATTTCTGCTTCCTGTTGTGCCATTCTACTGGCTTGGACAGAAAAAAGACAGAATTCCCTGCAGAATAGTAAATAGGGCTGCAATTATTTTTTAGTATCGATAAATATAATATGACAACACAGAAAAGCTGGTAAGGCTAAAAACTGCATTGTCTTGCATGCACGGCAGAGATTTTTAACTGTAACCCCCCTAGATTCCACCGGGTCCGTCTGCGTCGCGTCACGGCTGCGCCGCGGTTTTGGTCCGGCCTCCTCCGGCGTCATACCCTACCGGGGGCGTTTCAGAAGCATTTCAGAAGCGGAGCGTCTTGCCTGCCGGCTCGCAGTTTTTGTTGATTTGGGCATATTTCCTGGACAGGCTACTTTGTACAGACAAAGTTAATAATACTTGTAATATTCCAGTTATAAACGACATGAATCAAAGTTGTGTTGTTGTATTTTAGTGGTAAAAAAATGCATTCATCCTCAAAATTATTCTATATATATAATTTACACAGTCCCTGTAAACCGGAGGAGAACGCTGGCATTTCTCCTCCTACTTGAAAGACTAAGGAGGGATAGGGTCTGCAAATTAGTTTATTTGGGGGATGGGCCGGATGCTGTCACCGGTCCACTTCCTGCCCGCTGCCTCTGCAACGCCTCGCGTCGAAAAATAGACTTGAATCCTATTTTGAGCGGAGGCCAGCGGCGAGACGCTTCTGGGACGCTTCTGAGGCGTAACGCGGCGCGTCTGGTGGAATAGCACCCATTGACTAGAGTGGCCGCGATCTTGTCGAACGCCGCGGCGCAGCCGTAACGGCTGTAAGGCGGCCGTAACGCGACGCAGACGGACCCGGTGGAATCTAGGAGTCTACACAGTGGTCAGTGTCAACTTTAGAGTCTACACACCCCTAACCCTAACCCTACAGCTACAATTGAAAATGTAGTCGATTTTTGTCTCTATAATATGATTATAAATTAAAAACACAAGTCTATATTCCTATATATGTTCCTATGGTTTGTTTTGTTTAAGTTTTGTAACACCAAAATACTATAGACTATTAAAATCGACGCGGTATGTTGTGTTTACTGCCAAGCTGTTCTTCTTTCTTATCCTAGAGCAAGACCATCAAAGTCAAAATAAGCACCAATATTTGTATCTTTGTTGACTTCACTCTGAAACAAACATCAGTGCCTTTCTAGAAAAGTCCGTAGAACCCTAACCCTGCAGCCTAGCGCTTATTTGCTACCTGTTAGCATGGCACTTGGATGGCCAGAGTTTTTCTGTTGCTGCTGTTCGAAGCTGCCCCCTACAAGACAAATCAAAGGTTGCTCAACACATGAATGAACAACTGCTTTCACAACATAACCTTTAATCTCAGTAGGATATCAATATTTACCTGATGCTTGTATCTCAGGCTCCATCGTCTGCTGTAAGGAAACACATTACACTTTGTATAATTAACAATGAAAATGCAAGACATTAGAATAACACAGACAAAAGGAATACTACAATACTTTAAATGCAGTAGAAAGTGTTTATTATAAGCACAACTGTAATTGCAATTGCTTTTGCTATTTATACAATAAGTATATTTTAACAAATACATGTGTTAATTTAGTTATTACATTGTTAAGTGTATGCCATTGTAAAAGCAGAACAATATTTATTCAATTAGCATATTTCAATATTCCTAGAAATGAACTAACTGAGGATCTAAATGTACAAAAGTGATGATCGACAGCCTTCTGCTTGAGTGAAACTGTGTCGGAGGGTCATACACTGAATGAACAAAACATGTAAATAGTTAAATGTGCACCGTTTGAATGCACTTACCAAAGGGGCGGGTATTCGCCGGGAAACGCCGGTGAGAAGGCTGCTGTACGCAAACTAGCTTAGGGTTTATTTGGAGTTCCAGAGCACTTTGGTACAACGTTAAGACAACTCTAACTAGCTTTGAAACGTCGATCCATTTAAAATGCGTAACCGTATAACGTCCTGTTGTGTCGGGAACATTTGTGATTAGGAGCCGCGAATAAAAACTCGCGAGCAGTTGCGTCAATTTAGTTGAAACTAGCTAGTTACTTTGGATGGCACAGATTTCAAAAATAATTAACACGTTATTTAGCCACTGCTGGAGTGTAGAGGTTACCTGGCTGTCCGGTGACAAGGGGTGGCCTCGCCCTCCGAGCACCACCGTGAGAAGGAGAGCAAGAGCAGCGAGGATGAGGAGCTGCAGCCCCACGGTCACACACTGAGCCATGGACGGGGGTCGCGTCTGTCTCCGCGGGGCAGGCTGGACCAGAGAGAGCGGCTGTAACGCCCCCTCCCCTCTGCAGCAGCAGCAGCAGCAGCGCTCGGCCTCCATTTGCAGCTCAGTCTCCGGCTCCAATCCTGCATCTCTATTTATCAGCCAGCTGTCGCCCACGTTGAAAAGCTCTGCATTCGCAAGGAGTCTCGATTAAACCGAGTTTCAGTGAGTGTCACGACTCAAACATGAACTTCCTCTTCCTGCACTTTGTTTTCCGGACACTTCTCACGTTTCGACCTCAGCAGGCGACAGGGATTGTCAACAAGAACTTCCACACTCCCACCTGTTTTCATAAGTTGGCCCATAACAGGAATGTATTGAGGTTTCTACTGTCCAGTATCACATGACATGACCCTGATACACCCCCTTGCTGTACATACTGAGATTTGTGATGTTCAGTGGGGGAGGGGCCAATGAGGGTAGGGTCATTCATCTCTACCAACACCTGTTGCTCTGGTTGGCTTTCGTTAAACCCAATGTTGAGCTATTTTCACATCAAACCCATTGAAGCGTTCTGCCCCTGCCTGCAGATCTAGTCTAGAAATATGCCCAAATAGATTTAAGAAACATCAACATTTCTGTCAATGTAACTTCCAATGTAGAATAACCACAGTGACAACCGGGGCTAGTCCTCATAATAAATGAGTTTCAGCTTCTTGACACACTATCATGTTGAAAAAGGAAATGCAAGATATTTTACATGTTGCGATTATTTGATTGAATAATATAATAATATTGGAAAAGCCTTGTTTTGTAACCCTGGACTCAGGATCTTTATGACTGATGATCTAATGCATTTTCATTTCTTTATAACTATTTTTAACTTTGTAGATAAAAGATTATGACTTTATGATTCTCAAATTCACTTGAAATCTAGGCTAGTCCCCAAAACATTTTTTAAAACAAAAGAAAATTCCCTTAGCATTAGTTGTGGCCAGATAAGTCAGAGTAATTGAAAAAAAAACAATTGGCAATATTCATAAGAAAAGTGTACACGATCGTTCCTATCAGCAGTTTTGATATTTTATAATAATTTCAGAACGTTATGGACTGGGGATGGAGATCATGAGCAGAGCCATATTTGATGTTGTTGTAGAAAAGAGAACGGCAGGTAGCCTGCAGCAGCACAAATGCTGTTTTGGATTTGCATTCAATGTAAGCAGAATAATGAATATATTAATAATTGATGGAAAGTCGTTTTTATGTTTGGGAATCACTGTGCATATTTTTACACTTGAAGGCCGTTTTCACTTTCCTCTGCTGAAGTTTCTCTCATTTAATCTCATTTTAACATGTATCAGCAGGTTGTTCGCTCAAGCAGAACAATGTATGTCTTCAAATAAACGTGTTTATTAAACAAAAGGTATGCAAGAAACAAAAAGACAACAGTTAAATCCATCTTTATTTGAGCTCTGATTTGGGTTATTATTTACATAATTGTATTCTTTGTTTTGAGTTCTGGTTGGTGCATTTTAGTCCCACAGCTGCATATATGGCAAAATCCACTGAGAATAAGAAATACAAATAAAAATAGAAAAAGCTGATGGCCGACTGTAGTGCCTGCCCTGGAGGGTGAAAGGTTGGGAGCTTGTTAAGTGACAGTGTACACACAGTATTCTACCTGTACAATAATAGTGCTACTATTCACAATCATCTGTACAATAATCATATTTACAGTGATCAGATTAGGGAAAGAACCAGTACCTGAGGAGTTAGTTCCAGAATTAGCTTTTCTCATTCATAAAATGAAGTGCACCCAACCAGTGGTATCCTAACAACACAGCAAACATCGCACCCAGGATCAGGTGTAAAGCTTTGAAAGCAACTTGCAATTTTAGGTGATGCAACTTGAGTTTAGTTGATCAAAACGATCAGTGGGCTGAGGCAATGTGACCTTGTGCAGGCTGGTTTCACTCCATAGCAATAGCATCAATACTAGAGTAGAGGTCTTTTTAATGTTCAGTCACAGAACCAAACCTCTACATAAATGTGAAACAATTTTCCAATCGTTTGTTTAACTTTTGCTGAGGAAGTCAGCGGAGAGCAGACTAGATTCCAAGTAGATTATGGTGGTTTATGCGGTCCCAGTATGAGTCACTAGCTGTAGTAGTGGGAGTTTATAGACGGTAGTGGTAGTTCCTTCAAAAGAAACACTCCTCGTAGATACTTCAGGTGAGCTGGCACACTTTAACAAAAGACAGGAACCTATAAACAATAAGTGAGGTCATTCAAATTCTTGTGCCAGCACCTTTCATCTTCCCCTATGATTCTCTCCAAAAACACACAAACTATACATGAAAACACATTGGCCAATTCAAATTACCGTTCGACAGCACATAAGATAAAACACCATGAATAAACACACCATACATGTGCAGCATTTCTCCCAAGAATGAAACGTCAACCAATAAATAAGAACAGGATAAAAAATGCATTAAATAACAATCATTGTCTCAGTTGATGATCACTGTGCAAGTGGTCCAGTTAAAACATAAACAGTCAAAAGTCAATTTTAAATATCTGAAATGTTAGGCTCCTGTTAGTCCTCTGACAAATGTGGGGATCATCGTTTCAGCCAACAGCTGTCTGCTTTGAGCCTGTCGTACGTCATGCCAATTACCAAACTAATCTGCACAACAGTGCCCTCTGCAACTCAAACCAAACACTTTTCTCTTTGGACCCTTGTCATTGATCGCCCTTTCAACACAAAATTGTATCATAAAGGGAAAACTCTGCGTGTCTTTTCCATATCTTTGATCATATCTGCTTGATCTCACTGTGTAGTGAAGTGCTGCAGACCCGCAGCGAAACAACAAGCAGTCATTCATGAAGGAACTTTGGATTTGGTACTTTCCAGGAGCTTTGTGTAATCGGTATATCTAAGCAGTCCGGTGTGTGGACGGATGGGTCAAGCCTTGTAGCAGTTGCCCTGCGTGGTGAGGGCCAGCTGGCCGTTGGGCACCACCTCGTTGGCCTCGTCTTCCAGTAAGCCGGACACGTCAGCGTTGGGGATGCTGTCGTGGTAGCTGCTGAAGCTGATGTTGTCCTCTTTCAGTTCAATGGTCCAGAATGGGGCATTGAGCTTGCGGTTCTGGTACTCGCGGTAGGTGTACACGCCTCCGACGAAGCCCAGCAGCACCAGCACCACCAGAATGATGACAGCCAGGATGATGATGTTGAACTGCGTCCAGGACACGTCTGTCAGGGCGGCGGTGGTGTTGTCGGTGGGGGGACTCAGGCTGGTCAGCAGCGCCTGGGTGGAGGCGGTGCTCAGCGCCGTGCTGCTGTTGCTGCCTGACGTGGACGCTGGGACGCCTTTTGATTGGGCCGAGGTCAAAGTGATGCTGGTGGTGGTTGTGGAGGGGGAAGATGGACTGGATGTGGGGGCCTCTGTTGTGGCTTTATGTGCCGGTGTGGGGTGGAGCCGGGGGGCTGAGGAGAGAAAAGCATTGAAAACATTAGTGAACGTTTAAAGACTGGACTTCACAGCTTTGTTACATTTAAAATGTAACAAAGCAATGTCCATGTAATGAAGATCTGTTATTAATGAAGATAAATCTGAATGCTTTTCGGACTCAAGGTTGTTGATAACCTAAGTAACTAGTGACACCGTGTGGCAAAAACAAATAACTACCGCTTAGTGGAGATATTCCTGATGCCTTCTTTTATTATTTTTCCATGAAATACATTTAAACCCTGGAGGCTAACGGAAGACTTTGTGGGACTTCATCCTGACATAAACGTATTGTTAACAAAGTATACTGCTTGTTCTTTGGTGCTGAATTTCTGATTCAGTAATCTAGTCAGAATATATGGGATTAGTTTTGTGTTATAAAGATAAAGCAACACTTTCTCAGAATCAAGCAAAACTAAGAGTTTAAGAGAAAAAAAAACAAAATAAAATACATTTCAAAAATAAAACTATAAGTTGCAAACAAATCATTTGTGTAAACATGTAAACTATAAGTCTTTTTTCTTTGTTTTACATATCTTTGTGTTTGCAGTTCTTCTTTCTTCTTTCTCAATGATCAGACTTTTGCTCTCGCTGCAGCTCTTCTCGTTTGCGCTCCCTCACTTTTTGTTTTTTCGATTGTGACACAAACATCCCAGGTGGGCGGGACTTTCAGGGGTGCGTCCCCATTGGCTACTCAGTTTGAGTGACAGCCCACTACACCACAGATCATACAGTGCAACTCATGCAGCAAACTCCGGAGTCCACTCGGCCAAGTTAGTGTTGGTGTCTCCTGGTGAGTTTTCATGAACATATCGGACTTCTCTTATGGATTGCTGTGCATTATACTTGTGTTGTTTTGTTTATACTTTATTCCAACTTTAAATATGTTAATACCTGAACACACTGCTGCTGTTAAATAATTTCCCAATTTGGGATTGATAAAGTGTCTGTCTATTTATTTATCTTATAGATAAAAAAAAACACATTTATGTATTTTCAAGCTAAAGGTGATACACAAGACATGTTACATTTCAAAAGAATATATTGCTATGTTTAGGACAAACAATTAAAGACTGCTTTAATTTAACAAATTCTAGAATATAAGTGGCAGATTTGCTTTATTAAACAGAGCAGACCTAGGCTGCATACCAACACAATTAGGAACATGCTCACATCTTACTATGTTGGTCTGAAGAGCTGAAGCATTCATACAAAATGCATACAAACTGTGTTGTCTCATTCTATATAGAATTGAATATAATAATTTAATGTCATTATACATGTACAATGAGAGAAACAAATGCTTCTCCCTTTCAAAAGGTGCCATCAAAACAAAAAACATCACAACATATGACAACAAATACACGCAGCATACATACTTAGGAATAAGGAATAAAGTGCAGTAATTATTTCCAGGGGTATAAAAAATGGGCGGGCGGGGCGCGGGGGGTTTTTTTCTTTCAGGTTATTTTTTTTTTTTTGTTGCTGTTGTTTTTTTTGTTTTTCTTTTTTGTGTTTTTGTTGTTTTTTGTTTTGGTTGTTATTTTGTTGTTGAGTCTGGTGGTTTGGGTTTTTGGTGGGTTCGGTCGCGAGTGCGTGGTCTTTTCTTTTCGCGAAGGTAGCGTCTGGTTGTTTGCGGAGTCTGTAAGAAAAGGTTGCTCGGTTAGGAACGTAGAATTGGGACTTTCCACTTATTGACAACTGACATTATGATATATCTCACGATGCATGTGGATATGGGTACGTTATGCGTAGTGCTGTCGCGGCACCATATGCGACGGAGGTACATATAGGTGGACGACTTTGCCTCGCACAAGCGGGCTGGTCTCGCGTTGCCCAGCTGTGTGGCAATGGTGTGCCACAGCCGTTCGAGCTCATTTTGAGTGTGAGGCATACCTAAACTATGGCGAAAATAACTATTGCGTGTGTTAGAACTATCTTTTGGTATTGTTATAAGTGAGGCAGATCGAAGTTTGCGAATCACATTCTCAGTGTATATTGTAGAAACCGGACTACAACATGTATATATCGCGATATGATGTGTGATATGTCAATTTGGGATGACCGCTCGGTATATGCCCTATTCTGTGAAACACCCTGAAACTAGGTAAATAACCGACAAATAAGAGGAAGGGTGTAATTTATGCATAACAATTTTTTCATGTATGGACGAACAAGAAACCACGACTTAAAAGACTCAAGATATCATGACAAAGTATTACAGTCATCGTATGACGGCCTTAATAACAACTTATCTCAATAGATCATTGCTATTTCGGTTTCGTATGTGACATAGTAAAGTCTTAGTTGCCGTTTTGATCCCTAGCTACAAATTGCATCCAGTGCTCTATTTTTTTTTTGTTTTAAGTTTAATATCCAACTACCAACAAGATCAGACATAACGAACCGCACCGCTCTTATAACGAGGTGAAAGAGTCAGGGGCTCTAAGGCCGAAGGCATGAGACGTCTACTCGACAAGCGTGGAGACAGCCGGAGTCGCCGTAGTAAAGAGACGAAACAAAAGTGTCTGGCGAGTCTTCGAAAACTTACCACCATGAAAAAGTCAGCAGAGATGGACGAGATAGTGAAGCAGCACAAAGTCCACGAAAAGAAAAGACAGGCCCGGTGACGAGTTAGTAGGAGGTATCATTCTGGGGGGCCTCCAGCTTCATTTAGAATTTACAAAGGTAAAATACGAAACATTCAAACAAGCATTGCATTCTTGACAATTTATTATAAAATGTTGTCGTTCAGTAGTCGTTTAAGACTACCGAGCTCATCACAAAAACGCCTGGAGAACTAATGTCTAAACGTTTTGAGCAACGAACCGATATTGCATCGTGTTAAAATAATACAGTTGGAACCTTTCACAGATCTATAGCAGACACGGGATTACGGTTTTCCTTGACGTGTGACTATAGTACAAACGGCAAACTACAGATACAGAACCTGGCCACGCATTTTCCTCCAAAGCGGGCAATGGAAGAGGCACGAAGAACAAGGTCATAATGGCAACCCGACGCGTTTGACGCCGCAAACGAAAAGTCGGGGTTGCCATATGACAAAAAGAGCTGCGTCTCCCTATGACTGAACAACACTTATCATTGAAGGTTAAGATGGGTACCAATACGAGTCATATAGTGGCGATTTGGTGGCTAACGAACTAAACTGACCAGGCAAAAGATTAATAAGTAGATAGTAATACAGCCCTAATAATAATAGCCTGGTTTATGTAGGTATGGATGATAATATAATGAATG
>NW_011340285.1:166195-166721 GCF_000735185.1 Notothenia coriiceps | reverse complement strand
GTGTATGAGAATGGCCCTGACACCATTTCAGCCCAGATTTACAAACTCCTGGCAGGACAAGCTCCAGCTCAATTCTCGCACTGAATAAAACAAAGTGAGTGAGGGACTGCAAGAGGGAAAGAAAGAGAAACTTTAAAACTGTTCAATTGTTATGATGTGTAAAGACTGATATTGTTCTATAATTGTCTGAAACTGTTAAGTCATGATGTGAAACGGTTAACAAAGAAAAAGGGAAACTCAAGCTGCTGCTACACTTTATTTTATTTAACTAAAATTAAGCACTTTTAAGATGCACATATTTTCAAAAGCTATTTTATTTATTTTCTCTATTTTATTTGTAAATGCAGCCCGAGAGGAACATTACACATATCCACAGTATTTACTGTATATATTTGAAAGTAGACATGCCCTCTTTTGCCATTTGTACAATGTATTGCATTGAGACTACAAAGACAAACTCAAGAGAGGTTAAGGAAGCAGCCAATATGAAGTTATGACTGAAGGCTTTTACACCATTAAGTGGGTT
>NW_011340285.1:161687-166155 GCF_000735185.1 Notothenia coriiceps | reverse complement strand
GATGATGAGCTCAATGCATAACATTTGTAAGTATGTGTGCACATCAGGTGTGTGTGTGTGTGTGTGTGTGTGTGTGTGTGTGTGTGTGTGTGCGTGCGTGCGTGCGTGCGTGCGTGCGTGCGTGCGTGCGTGCGTGCGTGTGTATGTGTGTGTTTGTAACTTTGTGCATGAGCTTCCTTCTCCTGACCGTGGTTCTGAAAATGAGTTACAGTAAAAGTTGCCCTGAGCAGGTCTCTGACCTTTGACCTCCTGTCTACTTCTTATTCCCCTCCCATCTTCTCATTGGGACCCCTGCTGGAATCCAAGGCCTTCCTACTTGCAATTAACCTCACCCACAGGGCACACTCATACACACACCTGTGGTGATTAGCCAGCGCTAATGGCTCTCTAGTACCCACTAAATACTCTCATAACTCATGAAAAGACTTTGTGACCCTGCACTGACTCACAGCCTGCGGATCATGAATCAAACAGAAGCGTGAAAATAAGCAGCTCTGCCTTGATTGTTAATCAGGGTGGAACTCTGCTCACTCACACTACAGCAGCTAACAAACAAGATGATAATAACCGAGCGGCTGTATAGACACTGGAGACACTGGAGGTACGCGTACTTATGTATTCCGTGCATGTGTATACGTGGTGCAGTTATGGAACGTAATATTGCGATTCTGTTGATCGTGTATTTTCACAAAAAGGTCAAAGGTCACAGTCAGCTATAGCGCACCCCAAGATCATGGGAGATGGAGAATCTTGCTGATGAACACTTCCGCAGACTGGATGTGTGGTTGAATCTGTCTTGAACCTGTATATTTCAACTGCATTTTTCATGCGGTCCTCCTGTAGGCCAGGGGTATTCAACTAAAGTTCAACGAGGTCCAGTTAGAGAAAATGTCCCCATGAAAAGGTCCGGAACATCAAAATGTCTAACTTGCTTTATGAATTAGTGCGTGCGTGCGTGCGTGCGTGCGTGCGTGCGTGCGTNGTAGCTCTGCATGTCGTCGTTTAGGTGCTTTTTTTTTCTGTCCAGGCACTGATTTACTTCGACCTCCGGGGGGGTCTTACTATGGAGGAGTGGATTGAGCAGTGCCTGGACAGAAAAAAAAAGCACCTAAACGACGACATGCAGAGCTACGTGAAGAGCAGGTAGACGAACTGGAAAAGTACCACCATTCAAAAGCTTTCTGATGCGGGTCTTGAAACAAAGCAGAGAAATGATGACCGTTAGTGGCCACAGGTGCGAAAGCTCTCTCCAGAGCTACTGGAAGCCCAATCTCGGGGACTGGAGAAAGTGGAGCAATATTCTCGCCACGCCAAGCAACAGCCTAGAACAACCTCAACCTATACAAGTGACCACGTAAGCCATGCTACTGATGCTGGACAGTTTTTCAATGGGTGCACAATAAACAGCAACATACGCATTAATGTAAATAAACAGCCAAATAATGGATCAACGCTCTCTGTCTAATATGTTCGCTAGCTGTTAGTGTTGTTGCATAGTAACCACCTCGCACAATGTTTTGTGCAGAAGGCAACGGAGGGACTATTTTATTTTTAACATCATTATTTACTAATAAAAACTATTCAAATTAGAGTGTGTATTTTTCTTTCATATTGCCACACTTGGTAACCGTTGTCGACCCTCCGCTTCGCGTCGGGCCGAACCACGTCCCTTAGCTGTGATATAATGAGCATATACCACGGCCTGTCGTGAGCTATTGCTTATATATATATACAGTCACATTTATTTCACACTTTCAGGTGTTAAGAGCAATGATGGCTCTTGGGAAAAAACTGTCTTTGAGTCTGTTTGTTTTGGATTGTATACACCTGTAGCGCCTCCGTGGGATTCTAGAAAGGCACTATTTTAAAAAAGCTATTTAAAAAAGAATGAATACAAGAATGTACGCCAAATTTAAATATACAAAAGAAACCAAGAAACTAAAACAAACTTAGTACACTGAATATATGATAATATTTGACAAACTGCAGTGTATTATATTATAATTTAAAGTGCAAGGCTGTCCAGAAATGTGTGCAGAAATGTGCAAACTATATTCAGAGAGATGAACATGGCTCAAAGTACAGCTGTGTGCAATTATTAGGAAATGTCTCTTTAACTAAGTGATTTATAAGCTGTGACCAAAGATGACTCCACTACTGTTTTATAACTGACAGTAATAGTAGTATATATAGAGAGCAGTAAGTAGAGATCCTGATTGAGGGTGTTGTGGCGGCTCTTACCTGGACGGGTGCAGTTGTGTGCTCCAGCATCCCCGATGAAGCCCTTGTTACAGAGCTGGCACCGGGCCCCGCCTGTGTGGTTGATGCAGCGCAGGCATTGACCGGTGTCGGGGTGACAGGGGGTGGGGTCCTGAGGGTCTGCATTGCCACTGCAGTCACATGGAACACACAGCCCAGCAGCTTTGAAGAAGCCGGCTGAACACTGGTCACACAGCGGGCCGCTGTACCGGGGGAGGCACTGCTCACACACTGGGGGGCTTCTGCCATCTGCACAGGGACACACAGGGACACACAGGGACACACAGGGACACAGATCAGTGCCACACTAATGATGTCGCTACAACAGAGGCTAAATAAGTGTTTTCAGCTTTGACACCAGCATGGGCTGCGGTTATTAAAGAGTATTAATGTTGTGGAAAACCGTTTGATTTTAATCATAAAATATATCATGCCGTCATAACATCTTATTCTTAAACATGATTGATCGTGACCAAAGTAATTTAAAATAGCAATATTATATATATGTATATATATATATTATAGAGAGAGAGAGAAAAGGAGAGATACATATGTAGAGTCTGTAACCATAACTGTAAAACTTTGTTCAAAAAAGGATTTGATTGACGATCTGTGAGATGCTTATTTACACAAGATTATTTCATTTCATTTGTTCAATATAGGTTAATAACAATGCCGATTTATTACTACTTTCTTTATTATTCATCAACATGTATGAACCTCAACCGTTTAATATCACAAACATGTCTGTGGAATAATCTATTTGATTAACCTTTTTGTCAAATGTATTTTAAATGTCCAATGCGTATGCTTGTCTCTTCAATGCGTACATCCCAAATGAAAGAGCTCACGCTGCACCACTAGGTGTCTCCAGATGACAGGATATTGATCTGGGACGGAGGAATGGGTTATTCTGATCAACTTAAATCATATAATGGAACATTATATGAGACAGAAAGGTAGTAGAGGTTCAGAAGGAGGGAGGGCATTGCTTTGGCATTGTGGATGGTGAGATTTAGCTTTCCGTTGTGTTATCAATAATGAAGCTAGATTTGGTTAGTTTAGAGCTGTGGAATATGAAATCACCCATCTTTAGACCCTCCAGAAAAACGCGATCCTGCGATCGCAGAATTTACCGCATAATCAGCAAAATGGCGCAGATTTTTAAAAGGCCGCATATTTATCAAAAGGCCGCATAATCCCCGCATTTTTCCACACAAAGTTGAGGGAAAAAAAAAAGTTAACTCGTCTTGACGTGAAGTAGTGATGATGATGATGACGTGACATCATCAGCTCGGCGCATCACAGAAGGTAAACAACACCGTAGAGTGAACGTGTGGAACTCACACGACGAACATTTCTGCTAAAGACCGGGCAAAGCAGTACCCCGATGTCTTTCACGAAAGTGGGGGGAAACTATTCTGCACCCCGTGCAACTGTGCGTTGGAGCATACGTCTTAGAGAAAATCGACGGTGACGACTCACTTTGATTCATTCAAACATTCGAAAATGCTTTCTGCTGCTGCGGACAAGAAAGCCAAACAACTCACGTTCACCGAGGCATCAACCTCCAAAACCTTTTTGAGGGCTACAAGAAACGAAGTGAGTAGCCTACAAGATTGAAGCTGGTCAGATAACGAACGAGTAAATGAAAACAGAATGAGGCGGAGAAGTGTGTGTGCGCGAGCGAGAGAGTGTGTGATTAAAATAGCCCAATTGCTTTTACAATAAATAAACATTGAATGTGTTTAATTGAATAGGAAAGGGGTTTAACGTTAGTGGCAGGTTGTGTGTGAGAGAGAATAAATAAGACAGCCCAATATTTATATATATAATATCTATTCTTTTTCGCAACTTTCCGCATATTTTGCAACTTCCCGCAATTTCACCGCATAAAATCACATAAAAACCCTGCATGTTTAATCGCATAATCAAGGATTTTAGCCCGCATAATCAAGGATTTTTGCCCGCGTTTTTCTGGAGGGTCTAATAAATACACAAATCACTCAGACTTCAAGTGTAGATTATCGATTAAATGTTTTTTATAAAGTTCGTCCTCCTAAGATATTGTATATGTAAAATCACTACATGCAGCCTGAAAAACTGCCTTCCCATGATTGCAGGGCAGACAAAGACGTCATGTGGCCTGGATCAGATCTGTCGGTACCTTCGATGCGTATGTTGAGGTCGGTGAGGTCACTGCTGAGCT
>NW_011340285.1:155717-161679 GCF_000735185.1 Notothenia coriiceps | reverse complement strand
AGGTAGGAATGGATGAGGATGCCATTTGGTGTGTCTCATGCAAAGTGGATTATCTGGACTGTGACGTGCTCCTTTTTGTGTTCACGCCAACCAGGTTTCTGAATGTGTGTCTGTAGTCTACCAGGTCTGATGTTACTTTTCTGTGTCCTATCTGTGTGGTGTGGTTTCTTGGTACTCCAAGGGCAGGAACAGGTGGTACTTGAGCAATGTGTTAGGCCAATTTGAGCACATTGTGTTTTAATTAAGCAAACAGAACCACAGACAAACTATAGCACACTATCATTTAGGACCATCCAGGAAAAAGCGCAATCCTGCGATCGCCAGGAATCGCAGGCGCAAAATGGCGTCAGGATTTATCAAAAGGCCACATAATCGCCCCGCAATTTTTTCCACACAAGTTGAGAAAAAAAATTCACTTCGTCTGACCATAGACTGTCTGACGCTGAATAGTTGAGATGATGACGTGAGGTCATCAGCTCGCGCATCACTTGCAAGGTAAACAACACCGTAGAGTGAACGTGTGGAACTCACACGACGAACATTTCTGCTAAAGACCGGGCAAAGCAGTACCCCGATGTCTTTCACAAAAGTGGGGGGAAACTATTCTGCACCCCGTGCAACTGTGTGTTGGAGCATACGTCTTAGAGAAAATCGACGGTGACGACCCACTTTGATTCATTCTAACATTCGAAAATGCTTTCTGCTGCTGCGGACAAGAAAGCCAAACAACTCACGTTAACCGAGGCATCAACCTCCAAAACCCTTTCGAGGGCTACAAGAAACGAAGTGAGTAGCCTACAAGATTGAAGCTGGTCAGATAACGAACGAGTAAATGAAAACAGAATGAGGCGGAGAAGTGTGTGTGTGTGTGTGTGTGTGTGTGTGTGTGTGTGTGTGTGTGTGTGTGTGTGTGTGTGTGTGTGTGTGTGTGTGTGTGTGTGTGTGTGTGTGTGTGAGAGAGAGAGAGAGAGTGTGATTAAAATAGCCCCATTGCTTTTACAATAAATAAACATTGAATGTGTTTAATTGAATAGGAAAGGGGTTTAACATTACTGGCAGGTTGTATGTGAGAGAGAATAAATAAGAGAGCCCACTATTTTTAAAAAAATCTTTTTTTTTTCGCAACTTTCCGCATATTTTGCAACTTCCCGCAATTTCACCGCATAAAATCACATAAAAACCCTGCATGTTTAATCGCATAATCAAGGATTTTAGCCCGCATAATCAAGGATTTTTGCCCGCGTTTTTCTGGAGGGTCTACATCTTTCCTCACTACATTCTAGCTTTTCTTACCCTCAGATGTGCATTAACTACAGGTTATTCATTTATTTTAAAAATATAAAATCACTGTTACTTTTCTAATACATGGAATTAGTACTTAAGGCTCAGAAAGGTTTCACGAGTAGCACCAAACACCACAGACAATAACATCTGTAAGTAAAGGGGAGTTTTTAAATGCTCAGATGGAGTTGGAATTGATCCAAATTCATTATGATCTTACCATAAAGACAATTATTGATTTAATATGTAGCTCCTCCGATTTTGAACTAAATATTGGTACACCTGAAGCAACTGTATACATCTATAAGGATAAGTTTAAGTACAGTAGTATGAAGGCCTCCATCCAGAGTAGCCCAGATGTCCCCAGTCATGCCCTCCAGCTCCTCCTGGGGATCTCACTGTGTCCCAGGCAGATGGGAAATACAACCCCCCTAGTCTGAGGCCTGCCCTGGGGTTCTGCTGCACAGGGACATACCCATAATTTGAGGTGTTCAGGAAGTCGGAACTAGATCAACTCCTTAATACAAAGGAGCAGTGAATGGATGATGTTGAGGGTTAAAGCACATGGTAAGGTCTCTGCTTGGAAAGGGTTTCCAGTCGAGTAGCAAGACTTTTATAGGTCTTTTATGATAGGGACACCACCTCACTGGCGTCCTGCCGGAGCCATGCCTGAAGAGGAGCTGGGCCGGGTTATCCCTCAATGAAAAGGTGGGGCTGCCTCAGGATGGGCTAACCCACCACCAAAAACAACAATGAAGACTGAACCATGGCTAAGGAAAGTTAAATGATTCTGATATGTAAAAACTGATATACATATAAACACTATCTTCCTATGCAGCCCTGCAGACCAGCCGGTGCTCTTCATCAGACGCCCGTCCTCACAACACTGCAGCTCTCAGTGTTGAATGATTTAGACACAGATAACCGCCTTTCAATGGCCTAGATGTTGGACTTTCTCTAGTGGGGTCACGTGATTACGTTGTACTCCAGCCCTGTGCAGGCTGCTCCTGATAAGCTTGATTTAACCTCTGCTGAGGTTCAAAGGCAGCGGCCTGCTCGGTTATATAACCAGGAGGAAACATGAGCTGCTCTCATACCTGCTGCTGTCCCATGCTTCTCCTCTCTGCTGCCACACACTGACTGACTCACACAAGAAATGGAACAATTAAAGATTGAAAGACAAATTAAATGAACACAAATATTTGATGAACCTCAGGCTAAACCGGATGAGCCCAGCCATTCCGGAATCACTGAGCAAAGATGTAATCCTACATGGATGATTGCATATGTGTGACCCACATTCTGAATGCTCCATTTCACCTCTCTGTGTGTCAGTGTGGAGGCTTGTTCATGAACTGCAACAGGCCTCATCAGCACATTAAGAAAGCAACTATCCTCCCTGAGACATGGTACTGCATTGTGGCATCATCCCATTTGTCACCGTTGCCAGAGCAACATCTACTTGGAGGTTTGGTCTGAACATCCTCTGCGGCCACACACAGAGAGCAGCTCTCGTACTGAGCACATGTGATCATGTCGTCTGTAGCGCAGCTCTTCCACCGTGTTTCTGTCCAAACAGACTGTGGTGCTGCCCCTCCCCCCTCTAGCGCTGAAATGGGCCAGCTGTGCTCGTGCTGTCCCAGCTCAGCTCAGCCTGGTTTGTGTCCCTTCCCCTCCCTCCCACGTTGCACAACCTCCTCCGCAACCCCTGGTATGGGCAAACAGAACCTGGACAGCCTAAGTGCATCTATACGTGTTGCCACGCAGACTACCACCAATGAAGCGTCAGGACATGGCATCGCCGTCAGCGATTGGTCAAGAAATGGGAATGGCAAGGTGCGATGACATGATGAAGAATAACTGAGTGAATGCAGTGATGCAATGCTGAATGAAAGTCTCGAATGTCCGTTTGGAGAGCGGGTACAAGAGCAGCCTGATGGGGATCATTTGTGAACTGGCGTAACACGGCTAACATGGCTTACTTTGAAGGATTCTGAATTGGAGGTTAAGTTATACAATATCCATTTGATGTCCAGTCTGATAGTAAAACAGAATGAAAAGGTCTAGTGCTGAAACAATGAATTCGTAAGCAACTCGTCAATCAACCGAAATGTCATTTTCAACAAATTTGTTAATCAAAAAACGTCAAACATTGAATATGTAAAAGCTTTCTAAATCTGAGTATTTGCTGCTTTCTCCTTTTATACCATCGCAAATGTAACATTTGGGTTTTTCACAGTTTGACTGGTAATCTGATGACATCACTTTGTCACATTCATCTAGAAAATATTCCCGGAATGAATGGATAGTAAAAAATGGTTGTCAGTTGCAGCTTTAGGTATGAATATCTTAAGGTTTTTGTCACAACATTCATTCTGATTAATTGAGCTCTTAAAAGAAATTCATGGGAATATGTATTTTATATTTTATAGACTTGTCCATTATCTCTAATACCAAAAAAAAGTTGAAAGAATGATTATGAAAATAGCGTGGCCCATTTTAAACAGAAGTAATTATAAATCTTAATGAACTGGGTTACTCTATAGTTCTACCGCTGACATGAACACAAGGAAACAGGTTACCTGATAACTAGGTTATCTTGGCTGTAGGAACACGATTGTTGTGTAGATCTGAACTGAGATGTGGGTGGAACAATACACCAGTTTAAATAAATAACTGTTGAGACTTCCTGTTCAGTAAGTAAGTTGTTTCCGGATGGGCTCTTCACACACAGCTGGTGGAAGTGGAGGCAGCATCGGGGCCCAAAACACAGAGATTACAAGTGAAAACAAGGCACTAGCTGCAGGGCTCCAGCTCACACCCAGCTCCTCCGTTGACACGATAAACACACGAGATCATTCACCTCAACAACCGTGATAACAGAGAGCTTCTACCATTGGAGGATGATAGATGTGGCTCCAAGCAGCCTAGGGACCTGAGCCTGGAGCTCTGCAGCTATTGGAGGAATTCTTCATTGGTAAATTCTTGGCCTGTTGTGACATGCCAGTGGCAGGCAGGATTTCATCATGATGATAAGGCTGACGTGACTTTTGGTACCCAAGTATTAAGGTGTACCAGTTAGGCTTTTCACAATGACATTTAAGGCCGAACAAAGGCTGGTTAAGGAATATGAAGTGACTGTAGTTCAACCTAGATCTAAAGCCACCAGAGACTTTTGGGTGTGTTGTAATTAGAGCAGCGGCAGCCTGGAGGTGAAGGAAGTGGGGCCATACAGGACGTTCACTGTAAATCCCACACTGTCACCAAATAGAGATTAAAAGAACTCTAGTTTACAGTCTCAACTCATTTGAAATACTCCATCCTTTACCTCTTATCAGCTTTTACCTAGCAACCAACGCTACTTTTCTCATCTCACTGAGCTAACTACTTTTTAATCACTGTTTTCCTGATTGAAACAAACACTTGTGGAGCAAAAACAAACACAAGCACCTAGCAGCTGAGTGAGAGGTGCCTGTGGCCAACATGTTGAATTAGCCGTGCGTCGGCCATGAAAGGCCAAATAAGGCCGACGGTGCGGGACACACCAAATTGAGTTTGGGCAACAGGGCACGCTTCGTCGTCCGACTAACGAAAACGGCCGATTTCGGCCTGGTGTGTCCGGGCCTTTATTTGGCCTTTCATGGCCGACGCCGGGCCTTTATTTGGCATTTCACAGCCGATTCAACATGTTGAATCGGCCGTGCGTCGGCCACAGGCAGTCGGACAAAGAAATCACTTTGATTGGCTGTTCAGCTAGCGAATAGGTGCATGAGAAGCGAAACGGTTGCTTGAGAATGTCTTCCACAAGCAACACTCCAATGGCTGATAGCTCCAGTACCCCACAAATCATGTTTTCGATGGACGAGAGTGAAAACGGAACGCACACGCTATTTTTTGTTTGTTTGTACCACGTAGACTGTTCTTCTTCTCTGTCTTCCGGTTGTTGCCTCTTTTGAATGACGAATACACACTACCGCCGCCTGCTGGTAAGGAGAGTTATTGCCACTCACGCATGCGCAGTTCGTAGGTGCTCGGCGGAAGTCTTTTCGGTGTGTTCCAGTGGGACACATAGCCAAGACGCAGGAGAACATGCCGACGCAACAGTTGGCGTCAGCGTCGGCGAGTTCTCTGGTGACTGCTTGGTGTGTCAGGGCTTAAGGCAACATGAGGCGGATTAAACCGAAGCTAGTAACAGACCCTGGGGGAAGTGTGATATTTAAAACGGATCTCCCTAGGTAGTAGAGTTTAGATTTGTGTGTTGCACGTTTATTATCCTCTGGTTAGGATAAAATATTGACTATTTGCCAAAGTTAAGAAGTTTCTTTTTAATATGGCTCTGGAATTTAAGAAATTGTTTTGGTTGAATTATAAAATACCAGAATATTCAAGAATTGATTTGGGGTGAGCAGTGGTAGAGACCAAACCATGGCCATCACTAGTGCCACATTGCCAGTCCAGCCGGGACCTGGTCTGCTGGTTTGAAAGCAGACCAAAAGAAAGTCAGTTCAGCTGGCTCGGCTGTGGATCTGAGGAGTGTGTGAATGATCTTTCTTCCGAACTAAATGAACAGAACGGAATTAATGGTCTTGAAACACCATGCCACCAAGATGTTTGATTCATGAACCATTCATGTGAATGGCTTAAAGTGGAATGGAATTCAGTGTGTTCACTGTATGTGTTG
>NW_011340285.1:138436-155672 GCF_000735185.1 Notothenia coriiceps | reverse complement strand
GCAGTTATAACTGAATGTAATGTTTTCTACTTTTTTACATCTGGGGAAGGCATTTGCCTTCATCAGATGGAAAGTGTCTTGACCAACAACTTAAGTATTTATTATAGCTATGCAGGGCATGCAAACACAAACAAGAACAAACAAACAAGTGAAATTAAGAATAAAATTGAAATTGTACAATATAATATTGTGGTGGTTCATCTTATAATTCAGTCTAGAGAATGCACCAGACAGCATCTACAGTAAGACCTGCAAAAATCTAAATGTTCTAGGGGGAGGCCTCTCAAAACCTTCGTGCAATTTCGTCCGCGCGCATTTTTCAGGGCAATCTCTATTGGGCTCAGGGCCATCTGTAAATTAGCTTAGATGGCCCACAGGGCCATCTCCCAAAATCCTTAATGTCATGCACTGTTGCAACCATAATTTTCGGAGAAATCAATATGAACACACAGTTCATCTCTAAGCAGAGAATGTTTTAATTCTCTTAGAGACCGGGTCTGGTGCAGCCAGTTAAACTGATGGCGTGTAAAGGCATCTAGCTTCTTGTTCCACTTTTTCTTTACTTGTAAGAGGCATCTATTAGGAGAAGGAGAGAGAGTTGGTTGTTTGCATACACACACAAGTTTCCATCTACATACTGCTTGCTTACGTGCGTTATCCTATAGAAATGTGAAACTAAAAAAAGATTTGATTTATAGATTTTAAAGTTCTTTTAGTCTATATTTCAAGCTGCACATCCTATTATCATTTTAACAGTAACAACAATAATCATTTTGAAGTTATTCTTATTATTATTATTATTATTATTAATAATAATAATAATAATAATAAAAATAATAAACATTACAAAAGAAGAACTATTGTCCATACATTGATCAAATTACTCTCATGAAGGAAGAGGTCAAATGGAGTAACCCGGTTACACCACTGGACATTTCAAATTTAAACCAAAATTTGCAGGCATTATTGTGGACGACTATGTAAACACTTGACCTTGATTTAAATATTTAAAAATATGTTTCATATTAATTTGAATATTTTATGATCATCTATGTTTATTAACATTTTACTGAGGTCATACCATTTGACATGTGTTCTAATCATACTTGACCTGAAAATGCTTTATTTTGTCAAATTTTAGAGAGAGTTACTAACCTTGACTTGTGGCAGTTGGGGTCTTCAGGGGTCCTTCTGTTTGACATCACATTATGTCACATGATCTTCTGGCTCAAACATTTTCAAAATGGCTCCAAAAAGGGTGGTTACACCACTAGACATACCAGAAGTTTGATTTAGCAGACATGATTCCCGGTTACACCATTTACAATATTGCCCTTATTCTCTCAATATTATCTCAAAACTTAACAAAATCAGGTATTTCAAGATATGGGCCCAAAGAAAATGATATTTTAAAGTAAATTATAACTTTATTGTGAAATGTTCACATTTTTAAAGTTATTCAAACCTCAGGGACAGAAAAAAATGAGTGGCACGTCTTTCACCCTGCCCCAATTACGTGTAAGGTGGGAGAAATAGTCAGATCAAGTAAGTAAAAGTAGTAGGCCTATACTGCAGGAGCTTGTGAATGTACTCCAGGTGGAACTAAAGTCTTATTTAAGACTTGATTATATTTATCATCATTAATCCACATCTGTAAAGTAACTCAAGGTATTAAATAAATGTAGTGGAGTAGAAGTACACCATGTGGGCTACCTCTGCACTGTAGAGGAGTAGAAGTACAAAGAAGCAAAAGTGGAAATACTTAAGTACCTGAAAATAAGTACAGTACTTGAGTAAATCTACTTTGTTACAACCACCACTGCAGGTATGTGTGCTAGCAGCCCATAATCCATACTGTACATAAAATAAATCAATGTTAATACTGTTTCCAATTTGTTTGGTTTGTCCCTTTAAAAAATAACAAAAATAACCTATAAAAATACTGTTAAAGTACCGGATCGATAAAACGTATTTGTTATTGATTCAATTAGGCCTCATTATTTCACAGTGGCACAGGATCATCTGCCAATACAAGCACTTTTGTTCATGTTCAATCCATAATAAAATATAAAAGTATAGTTGGATATTTTTGTCTTGTTATTATTAGCAGAGAAAATGTAATGTTTGTACAACTATATACATTTAATTCTACCAATCTCGGTGCGAACCGGGTTAGGGGTGGCTCAGAAATATTTCCAATTACCCAAGGGGGGCCTGACTGAAAAAGTTTGGAAACCACTGGCCTAAGGGATGCATTCTCGTCATTAATTCATGTCTGTTTGACAATACGTTCATTTAAGTGGTATTTTTGGTCACTGCAATCATTTTATTTATTTTGGCGTCTAGGCTTGGGCCTCATCACTCCATAGATCCTTTGCTTTTGCTAAAGCCATGCCTGACAATGTGTCACGGGTCGCAGCTGCTGCTTGACACCTCTTTGAAAGGCGACGGTCATCATCACGGATTTCATCATTTTAAAGCTCTTTATCAGTCATCGAGCATTATTCATCAATCAGCTGAGCAGATCTGGAAACAACGACATGCAAACTGGCAAACAAACACACATGCCCCTCATAAGACACATGAGGGAAGACATTGAAATAGCTGTACACACACACTCAGTGTCATTACTCACTCCACAATAGAGACAACACCCCTGTCTTTTATCAATCCATCCCCATCATCCCTCACTCAGTATCTCTGGCCTCGTCTGTGGGCGTCATGTATCACTCGTCCTCCACGCTGACAGGCCATCCCTCCGTCCGCTATGATGGAGTACGCTTTGGTGGACAGCCGGATCCCTAAGCAGACACATGATGTTCTGATTTGCTCAGCTGCAGGCCGACGGATTGTAGTCCCATTGATCAGCATTGTGGTTTGGCTGTCGAAATCTCTAGAAGAAATGCAGTTTCTATTGACATATATGCCAGACAGGGAGGGGCCACTGGACCTCTATGAGGAGCACTTGAAGATCACACAGCATATATCAATCTTCTGCACTCTCACTCTGAGGCTTAACCAGTGTTAGCCACACGGAGATTTATCATCCGAGAACACAGCAAGTTCTCAATTTTCGAATGGAAAAGAAATGTAATAGTGTTAGTCACAATAGTAGTATTTACTTGTTTTTTGGGGGAGATATAACAAATACACGTGTGGTGTTGCACAAAACAAATTCATGACAAACCAGTTGGAGAAATCATAGGGTTTATTACTTTATTAAAACATGATTTCTGAATTATTCTGCATAGAGTCTAACCATTTTTCAACAAAACGAAATGTCAGAGAGAACTGCTGTGATTCCCTTCTGTATTTTGTGCGCTACACATAGTAGATTGTGTACTGCGAGCGCTATCTGTTCCTACAGTTCTGACCATGTTTGCTATATCCCACTCAAGAAACGGGCGCATGCTTCCCCAAAATGTCTTTCCTCTGTTTTCACCACACCCAAAGCAAATGAGTGCAGTTTCCATTTGTCACGGATTAGGTGTACCGTTGCTGCTTACTCATGTCTAGTAGCCGGCAGTCAGTGGAATATATGTAGCTTGTGCAGATTTTACTACTCTTTGCCTTTTCACTGCCATGCAATAGAGTGGTGACTTAATGACTCCTAAAACCTGGAAATGATTTGGCATTTTACTAGTCAATGTTTTTTTTAACAGGTTTGTGATAAGAAACCTGAAATAAGGTATTTTGTGAAAAGAAGCTTACAAGATGTTCACATTTTGTTAAATCAATGATGACATAATTACATTTACATCAGTAAATATTCCACTCTTGAATGTCCGAAGCTTGTGCCTGGTGCCAAAGAAATCCCGCCACTCAGAATCTAATTGCTATTGTCTAGCTGCACTCACCTCTATGATAGTAAAAAATGTGTCAAAGCTGATGTTTTTTTATGTTTTTTCCCCTACATTTCACCATTATCCTTTGGCTGGGTCATGCAACATTCCTTCAAGTTTTGTAAAGAGAAATTTAGAGGCACATTCTGAGATTTCCTGACCTGGCCTGGTATCAAGATTTATGTTAATTCATACATTTGCAGTAGGCTCGTCAAACCATCGTGGTGTGTCTTGTTTTAAAATGTGAAGTTAGCGACCTTGAAATTCTATGTCTTTATATTATCAAACTCCATTATCATATACATGTCTTGCATGTATAGCAGGTGTTATTGTTGTGAAAATTTCTTTTAAAATGTCTTACATCAGTCCCTGAGCCAAACTCTTGTTGCATACATATCCTGTAGGATGACGTGAGATTCATAGATTGCCATTGTTTGATATTGTTTAGACATTGTTGATATGCAGGAGATACTCTTTGGATGTGAGTGTTAACTGGACAGTGAAAGCACACAAAGCTAAATATTCTGTATAGTCAAATTTATCCGTGTCAGCGCAGTGCCACGCGATCCATTACTGCCTCATTGACACACAAGATGAGCTATGAGATGTGGATCTTTGTAAAGACTGATCGCTCCAGAATTCCTGCTCGATATCATAAAAATAAAAGTGATTTTTAAACACTGCATGGTAATATTCCTTGAGAGTCAATCAAACAAAGCAATATTCGTGTAATTAAATAAGGTGAAGAGAAGACTAATGTTTAGTGTGCATGATGCAATTTGAATGTGACTGGCTGTTGTGGAGTTGTGATGCATTGCCTGGAGATATTTCCCCATTCACAACCATAACTTTATTAAAGGGGCCCTATTCTGCTTTTTGGGGTTTTCCCTTTCCTGTATGTTTTAGTTTTGTGCATGTAAATGGTATGCAAAGTCATGACTCGCTCGCTTTATATTATCCCCCTTATTGCACGGCTACTTACTAAACAAATTATAAATTTCACACAACATATTCACTTAAACAATACTTTAAAGATTTAAAAAGGATTGTCTTGCTTCCCCTAAGAAATAATAGTCTATTTACCGTGTACCAATGGCTGGACTTAAAATGATGGCAGCACTGATCAAGGTTTTCTGCCTGGTAACTTTCAAAATGCTGTAACTGTCATGGTCTGCTGTTGAAAAATAGCAGTCTGCCGAATGTCCAAATTGACCTATCATAATTGAGTATTAAACTAAGCCATCAACATTGCCCTTATCTTCCAAGGTAAACACGACTTCCTCAAAGACTTTAAACGATCTGTAACATCTCCGACCATTATCACCAACACTGGAGTCCCACAAGGCTATGTCCTGGGCCCGTTCTGTCTACACCAAAGACTGTGCTAGCAACATAGTTCAATTACTCTGACAAAACTGCCATATCCTTTCATCTTTATAACACTATTTAAAGTGATTTATATCTACTCCATTAAATTATTTTATTAAGATGTCAAGGTAAGAGAAGCAAGTTTGTGAGGTTGTTGGCTCAGTCCAAGGACTGGTAGGATATGTTTTTGGGCCGGGGAAGTGAAAAACAGCGCTTGACCCTCCCTCGTTATCAGCACTCGGGGTCCTTTAAGCAAGGCCCTTGGTCCAAACCACTCCAGTGGAGCTGCTCTGTGACTGTGATCGTACTGGGTGGATTCCAGGTGTAAATGTGTAACTGTCGGAATGTGATCAAGGCGTCCCTGAAAAAGATAGTATTGCTCTTATTGATCCTCTCCCTGAATGAATAGAAGAAAAAAAAAATGAAAGCCGATTGACATTTTCAAATAATTCAGATTCAGACTGTATCTCAAATGTTACAACAAAGAAGCAGTCCTTAATGAGCAAAGGAGGACAATTCTAAACTTTAAGAAGTCTACTGCTGCCTTTTGCATATTATTCTTCACTTCCATCTCCTCCTTTTCCACTACACTTTTTCTGCCATGCTTTTGGTTTTCCTGCATCTTGATTTTTTTTCCCGCTCTCTCCACTTTTTTGTAACTTCTTCAATCTCTCCATCTCCATTCATCCATATCCCCTTTCATTCTCTTTCTGTCCTGCAGCCACAATAGCAATGAGATCTTTTGCATTAAGGTCCTGACTGGCTTGGCCAAATGGGGCGGTGTGCAATTAGTTTTGCGAGTACTTATCTCATTAAAGTAAATTAATTATTGATTTAACGACACTCATGCTTTTAGAGGCAGGCAAGCTGCTTTTATGACTCTCTCTGTTGTTTGAAAGGACACTGTCAATCTCAGTGTAGCAAAATCCCACTTCTCTTTTAAACTGCCTGTCCTTACCTCACTTATACCTCAGTTACCCATCTTCAGATTCTTATGATCTGTCACATTACTTTCTCTTCCCTTATTGGATAACATGATCATCTCGTAACATTCATTTTCATTATCACTTGTTTTTGTATGCTTGTAATAGAAACAGGTAATGCTAGTTGAAGGTACAATGAATAGTATAATTAATGTAATTTAAATTGATTAGCTTTGATTAGGGTCTAATGGTTACTCTTAATCTTTGCCAGTTGGCCGGTGGCATGGGTTTGAGCAAATATACTGAACCATTATTTAGGAGTTTCTTACGCAAATGTGAATTGGTATGCATGCAGGTTCTATGGGTATGTAGTTAAGTGAACATTTTGGCATCTAATATTAAGTTGATAATCATGTTTAGTCCACTTTTTTCTGGATAATAATCTCTTGCAATATAACTATGAATCTTAAAGTAATGTTCCAGTCACCAATATTTGCATGTTGTGCTTGATGAGAATGTGAAACTGAAAGTATATGAGTACCCTGATTTGGCCCAATGGTCTATCTGAAAAGTTTTTGGTCTTAATGTTCCAAAAACAGAGAAAGGTTTTTACAGATTCCAAGGTATCACATTATTAGATTAGTTTTAAACCGTAATCTGTATGGAATGACTACATGAGATCTCAGATTAGATCACTATCAGGTAGACCTATTCAGTTAAATAGTCACCTCCAAATCGAGTTTGATCTGCTGCATCTGTATCGCTAACAGGCAGATGTATCCATTGGTGTTTGAGTGAATTAGCTTTAGATAGAATGATGAGCAGTTTTGCACCTTGTGTGACAGCCCAGCTTTCAGTGTATGAATGTGTGTGTGAATGGTTACATGTTGCCATCTAGAGTAAAAGCGTTTTGATTGGTCAGATGATTAGAAATACATTACTGTATATTCCATTTACCCTCCCTTTACAATGTGTCCTCTGTGTTGGTGTAAACCAGGGGTAAGCAACAGGCGGACCGCGGTCCGGATCCGGACCCAGACGCCGACCTATATGGACCCGGACCTATAATCCATACATTAATAGGGGATTTCAATTTTGACGGGGCAATTATATTTTAACCGCCGCCGATAGGGGGCGAGAGAGACGAGTGAGCGATACAGGGAGAGAAACACAGAAGAAGAGAGGAGAGTGAACAGGCGTGTTAGCGGCAGACAGGGAGAGACAAATAATTACACATGGCGCTCTCCAAGAAGAGGATAGTGGACAGTGAGAACAGAGCTTTTAACCCTGAGTGGACTCATTCATGTTCATCCTGCCCACTGGGGTCACAGAACCAGTGTGTCTAATTTGTTCAGAGATCGTGGCGCTCATTAAAAGTGCCCAAACGCCACTATGAGACAAAACACCAAGTGTTTGACCAAACATTCCCTCTGAAGTCAGAACTGAGGTCATAAAACATAAATATCGTTCCAGCGCAGGCTAACCGAGGCTAACCAATGAGCACCTGCATGAGAATGGCCCTGACACCATTTCAGCCCAGATTTAAACTCCTGGCAGGACAAGTACCAGCTCAATTCTCGCACTGAATAAAACAAAGTGAGTGAGGGACTGCAATATAAGAGGGAAAGAAAGAGAAACTTTAAAACTGTTCAATTGTTATGATGTGTAAAGACTGATNCCCTCTTCAAATAGAAAAAAACACCTTACTTTACCAGCAGAGAGAAAATGACTTAATAATCAAACTGCTCTTTATTAGTCACATTAATAATTTAATAATCCATTTTCTCTCTGCTGGTAAAGTAAGGTGTTTTTTTCTATTTGAAGAGGGATCAGTAAGGTAAGGCTACCGTGATGGTTTGATTCAGAAGGAGTTTAATGTATAAGATACCTGATGTTGAGGTAACCAGAATGTTTATTTCCACTGTGTACAACATGTTATAAGGGACCCACAATCTATCTTTATGCAAGGGATAATGTGAAGCGAGGCGGTCTGCATGGGGAAAAGAATACCTGAATCTAGATCCCTCTGCAGGTGGTACTTTAAGTATATTTTGATGCTAATACTTTTGTACTTTTACTTGTAACATTTTGAATTCAGGACTTTTATTGTAACCGAGTATTCCTTCACTCTGGTACTTTTACTCAAGTACAAGATCTGAACTTCTTCCACCTCTGACAATAAATCCTGAGTGGTTACCAAAATAAAACCCTGCTCTGAAGGTTATTTTCATTTTACAAATCCTGCACTCAGCTTTGCTTTCTCCAATATCATTGAAATGCAGCTTCTTTTTTCGGCTCTGTCGAGCTGGCCTGTACCACTACATCTGCTGTCTTTGGAGCGTCTGCCCCCCACCCTTCTTTCACATAATGGTATGATCCTAGTGTGTCCTCGCATATGATTGGCCGCATGGTGGCCCAGATAAATAAAGTCCCGCCCCTGCCTGCAAGGATTCTCAGCAAGAATAGGAGCGGCTGGAGATTCTGCTCTCCCCGACGGGAGTCTGCTCTTCTTGCGGCATCTCGCGATCGGCGTGTTGGAGACCTCTGAATTAAAGTATCAAGTCACCTCAAGTAAGAAGGCTCAAGTCCAAGTCAAGTCCCGAATCATTGGTGTTCAAGTCGAGTCGCAAGTTTTTTGTGATTTTGTCAAGTCGAGTCCAAAGTCATCAAATTGGTGACTCGAGTCCAAGTCATGTGACTCGAGTCCACACCTCTGTTGTATAGTACACTATGTTTTTATGTTCAGTAGAATGGTATATTAGAGAGTATTCAATTGTATTCTATATACTATAATGTTTAGATACTCCTCTGGATATAGGTCACTTTTATTTTGTAATTCCTGTAGATTGACTGTCCATATGCTGTGTGTGTGCGTGTGTGTGTGTGTGTGTGTGTGTGTGTGTGTGTGTGTGTGTGTGTGTGTGTGTGTGTGTGTGTGTGTGTGTGTGTGTGTGTGTGTGTGTGTGTGTGTGTGTGTGTGTGTGTGTGTGTGTGTGTGTGTGTGTGTGTGTGTGTGTGTGTGTGTGTGAGCCGCAGCACTGACCGGGTTGACAGGTGCCGGTGGAGGTGGAGTTGGAGCAGGGACAGGGTGCACAGGCCTGGGGGGGGTCAGCCTCCGGGCTGCGGTAGAACCTGGGCTTACACTCCTCACAGTTGGATCCCTGGGTGTTGCCCTCGCAGTTCAGGCACACTCCTGCAGGACAGAACAAAGATCACATGATTAAAGGATACAGTAGATTGCCTCTATATTTTGTGTGGCAATATTATAACAATACAGAGACACAGAAGTATCAAGCTCTTGTATATAAATTATTAATATTGCAAATAGAAATTCAAATGTTGGTAACAACCGTTTTTAGTCTAAGATTGTGCTGATTCTTTTCAGGTGATTCTCAAACAATAGGGGATATTTCCTGGATCTGCACAAAATGTGAGATAAGTTGGCTATATGAACATTTGACTTTATAAGGGTGGTCAATGCATAATCCTTCCACCAGTATGGGTTTTGCCGTTATTAGATTGGTGTGTCATTTCAGAGGAAAATCATACTGAGTTGAACGGATCAGGTTTTTAAACAAGGCTAACTCCTTATCAAAAAGCTCAGTACTTATTTATTCTTCATGATTCTTAGAATTGTAACATTTTACTTATCAAGAGCAAAGAATTAAGCAAAGAGGGAAGACAAACACAAAACACCGCCAGTCACACAAACACAGACATTTATTTTAGAAGCCTGTCCTTGCTCTCTTATTTTTAGTGTATATCTAAGAGAATATTGAGATGGAGGAGAAGGGATTTCACCAGTCTACGTGCACATTTTACCCCAGTGTGCACACAGACTGCAATAAGATATTACAGCGTTAAGTTACCTGAGAGTTGAACCATGGAGCAAAAAAGGGTCTGCAAATCAATCCTTATGAAACCTAATCCTGACACGTTTGCACAGCCATGTTTTGCCTTGCATTACTGACTTGTGATATATTTTATCATTATATCTTTTAACATATAACAACAAATTCATGATTGTTTGTTGTCCTGGCTACCCATTAAAATCAGTTAATACTTATTATTACACATTAGAAATGTAGGAGGAAAAGAAAAGAGACAAGATGAGAAAGAAGAAAGAATATTGTGCTATTTTATTACATCTAGTTGTTCTGTTGCAGTGGGGGGGAAGAGCGAGAATATGAATATATATGATATGAATACATAACTAAAAAAGTAGAAAATAAATAAACCACTCATCTCTCATATATAGGATAGGGTCTTACACGTGAAGCCGTTCAGCGTTATTAATTAAGTTGATGAACATTCATAAATCTTGCCCATCTTTAGGTCCAATCCACACAGTCAATTTAAATTCCATAGACTGAATGACTAATTGTCGTATTTTTTAATCCAACAATACAGTAATTAAATGTTGATGTAAATATTTGTGAAGGGGTTTTCACTACAATGCTGTTTGCAGTAGAGCTTGTGCCTGTGGTGGAGTTGTTGTGCCTCCATAGATAGGACCTAACCTGCAGGATGCTTCGCTTGCTTTATCTGAGTAACACTGGTTCAACCCATGCATTAACCCAGTGTCAACAGAGGAGCTGCTAATAGGCTCATTTAGCTGCTGGAGGCTCTGAGTCTGCAGCAGATTCCACTACTGCTCAAAGTGTTGTTAAAGAGGGCTTTGGGTTCGGTCTGGAGAAAGGTGCTTTCCTACACCAAAGGATGGACCAGTGATGAGTAATAACAGCTTTTAACATACTGCTGTTGATGTGAAATGATGGGTTTTGATTGGGTGAACTTAGACCAAGTGGAACCTGCCACACTATCTGCTCTTTCCATAATATCTCTAAACATGTGTGCATTCAAGGTTCAGAGGTGAGTATTACATCACTTTAAAATTGGAAAAACTTGTGTTCCTGTAGAAAAAATTAACTAAAAATCTTTATTTTTCTCCGCATTCTTTTTTACAGCATGTAAATCTGATTCAGCTGAAAACAAAATGTCAGTGTGGGGGCTACCTGTCTCTGTCCTGTTGGAAGTGACGGGTCCCTGTCATGTTTATCTAAGGGCCCCCTGTTTGGGAGACTGTACAATAAGCATTTGCACAATGTGCTCCTCAGTAAGTGAGGAGAGCAGGGTGAGTCTTTAAGGGGGAGCTTTAGAACCTGAGCTTTGTTAATCCACAGTACACTGAGCCCAGATACAGCCCTCCATCTGCCTGTCACTAGTTGGGGTCTAGTTTCATGACAACTGATAGGGCTTTCACACCAACGCGGTTCCCGTTCTAGCTCCGTGCTAGAGCTCTTCTGGTTCGGAACCGTTTTTCTTTTCAGCCCCCGTTTGTTCACACCGCCCAGAGGCCGACTGGTGCTGCCGCTGCTGCGTCATGACGTCACCGTTTACGTCGCTCACTACAACAACAACAACAAAAACAACAACAATGGGGGACTGCGTTGGGTCGATGATCGTGTTGCTTTTAATCATACAAAGCTAGATTAAATTAAATAACGACTTCTCCAACCTTATACTTTTCTCCAGAGTGTCGTGGTTCATTGTTTATTAATGTGTTTCAGCGGCATTTACGGACCGCTGCAGTGCTGCTCTTCCACGGGAGTTTATTCTCCCGTTAGCTCCGGGTTAGCTAATACTTTAGAGCGGACTCTCTAAAATATTCACTGTCTGACTGTCAAACAAGCAGCTGATACATATCCCCAGTTCCCCTTAAGTGAATGTGTGTCAGTCTGAATTGACGCTGTTTGGCATCACAACGCTGTTATTAAAGTGTCTCTGGTATAAAATGGGTGATGTTAGCATACCAAAGCTAAACTGACTACTTGCTATTGCTATCCTCTTGTGGCATAAGCCGTTTTCTACAGGCACATTTTACCGGCGTATTTTTCTTTATGATTCTACTTGTGATAGTCGGACACGACAACCTGTGCAGCCCATGTATTGATTCCATCCGATAGCTGCTGTACTACAAAACAAAACGTCTGCCTCTCTCCACAATGATCAATAACAGCGAACGGATGGTCAAAGTAAGGTACAAATAAACAGAATCACACGAAGCCTGGTTAGTGTTGCCTGACTTTATAAAGTGTGTTTCTTTTTATAAATGTGTGGTTGCCTTCTAGTCACTTTGCTCAGCACTACTGCTTGTAGGCAGGCATGACGAGACTCTTCAGTCGACCCATGTTCAGGGGAGGTGGGTTTAGTTTCCTGCACGCCTCTTAGCTCCGGAGTCTTGCTTCTAGACCGACACTTTTTTGGAGCTGGAAACGAACCGGAATCCGGAGCTTAGAGGCGGCGCCGCTGCGGTGTGAAGAGGAAAGACCGGTACTTTTCAGGCTCTAGCTCCGAGCCGCCCTGAAAACGCGTTGGTGTGAAAGGGGCACGGGTCACCATTTCTGTTACTGTAGTTTTCAAAGCAGAATTTAGACATATTACCAGGGACTGAAAAGTTTACACTTTGATGATCAAAGTTGATTTCCAACTTCAGTTGAATCAGAATTTCTCACAACTCTTTGCAAATGCCAGTAGCAGATATTTCTTCCTTACTAAAGACTAAATATTCGGTTTGTTAAATCACACATAAAAGCTTTGATGTGACACTCTTATCTGTTTCATGAAAAAACAATTATTTGCGTTCTAAAATTCTCCGTTACACATAAAATGATATTTTCCTTGTTTTCTGGGATTCTTCTATGGTTAAGGTTTGGCTAGATTTATTTCCCAAACACTAGTTTCTTTATGGTTTGGGTCCAACTGTAGGAACATTCATCATATCATAATCAATTAGTGATCCTTAGGGTTAAATTGTTGTCATGTTTAATAAAAACATTTTCAAAAATGAACAAAAAAATGTGATTAAATGTTCTTCTTACCCTCGTGTTTGGAGGTTTTGAGGCAACCTTGGCTCCTACACCAGACAAGATTCATTCGAATTTTGTTTTAGGGAGTCTTAAACATGCACTGTAATTAGGCGTTAAAACCAATAACTAATGCTTTCATTTTTTAAGATTTTTAGTAATTGCACTGGATACAACTGCTCAATAGATAATTTTCCTAATCTAATTCCAGGATATTTTTGGGGCTTTTCACATTAACCTGCATATTTTCAGAAAGTTCTTCTCTGTCTCAGCAGTGGCAGGGTTCTGGGCACAGGACATTTCTCCGTAGGCCAACTGCTGTTTTCCCATTATGCCCCCAGTTGGGAGCCGACCACATGCCCAAGGCGCTCCCAGATCCATGTCCGGCCGAGCTCCTGCCTGTTATGGGACGTAATTGACTTAATCAATTCGGAAACAGGAGCCATGCATCTGGTATGGAGATGTCTGAGTGTAAATGTGTGTATGTGTGTTGTCATACTTGTGTGTTCTTTCATTTCAGTCTGACTCTACAATAAAGAATTGCAAAAGTATATAATCAAGTTCTATTGAGTAAACGCATATACCTCAGACCACATTTAGTAACACTCATTTCTCATAGTGCTTATTTCCATATAAATTCAAGACCATTGAGAAAAACACCCGCTGCAGATTATTATAATCACTGTATAATTCAATTAATGTCAAAAACAGGATATTATATAAGGTTACTTATTATCTGTGACTATGAAAGAGATTATGAATTGGTATTTTTTGTTGCGATAAACCACGTTGAATTATTAAGAGTAATTTCCTAAGGATATTCAGAAATATATACAATTATTAAAGAGGACATATTATGCACATTTTTAGGTTCCTATTTCCATATTGTGTATTATGTCCAAAAAGCTCTTTATGTTTCTCATACTGCCTGTGCTGCAGCACCTCTTTTCACCCTCTGTCTGAAACCAGAGCCCAGTCTGCTCTGATCGGTTAGCTGGCCGGCACTGTTGTTATTGGTCAGCCGCTTAGGGTGTCCCGCCCCTTAGTATATCATGTACAACATGTTGAAGCGCCAACCAATAAAAGCGAGAGTGTTACATAGTGGTGTCAGTTTGTCACAGAAGTAAACAATGAATCAAATGGAGGTGTTTCAGGCAGGGGTGGGGGGTGGGAACTCCCTCTGGAGGGAACACATGGAATTTAGTCTTTACAGACCAGAAAGGGAGCACCCCAAACACACAATAGCTTTTAGGGAAACTACCGCAGTAACTCTGTCTTATTGTTAAAGCACTAATCCTTGAATTAACTAACTTGAATTGGCCTCCTGATAAATGACTTTATATTGTATGAAAATAGTTCAACATTTGTCTGGAGCACAATGTGTGTCAGTGCTGAATGTCTTGCTGCAACAAAAACCGCCCTGTTATATCAGTAACAGCTGCTCTTACATGGCATAGCATTGATATCCAAGATGGCTACCAAAGCTTGGGGAACAGGAAATGGGGGGTGAGGGTGGGGGCTTACAGTGCAGGAGACAACAGCTGGCTGACAGTCACAAATGAGTAAACAAAGGCTGCAAGACTCAGCCATTTATTATGGCCTAAGTAGGCATTGTTGTTATTGTTGTCGGCAGAGAAAAAAGAAGAGGTGTGGGTGTGTGTGTGTATGGGTGTGTGTGTGTGTGTGTGTGTGTGTGTGTGTGTGTGTGTGTGTGTGTGTGTGTGTGTGTGTGTGTGTGTGTGTGTGTGTAAGGGGGGGGGGCACCGCAGCTAGGAGTAGACTTTGAAATCAATGATCGAGCATTCCCTGCTGTGACAAGTACCTCAAACACTGCAGTGTATGCATACACACTGACACAATTGAAAAACATGCAAACACACCGACACACACACAAGTTGAAGAGTAGGAGGAAATACATCGAAGGAGTTGAGCCCTTTTGCAACTGTGATAGGCGGCATCTAACTTGTTCAGGTAATGGGCAGGCGCATTCATATAAACCAGATCACCATAGTCCAGCACAGGTAAAAAGGTCACAGACTAGCCTTTTCCTGGCCTCAAGCGAGAAACAGGACTTGTTTCTGAAAAAGAAACCTAGCTTCACCCTCAGCTTTCTAAGCAGATTATTGACCTGAAGTTTAAAAGTGAGACAATCATCAAGCCAGATACCAATGTTTTTATAACAGGCAACCACTTCAAGTACTTGTCCTTGCGCTGTAACAATATCCAAAGTGGTCTCTGGTGGCATTTTGGCTTTTGAAAATAGCATTAGCTTAGTTTGATCAACATTTAAAAGAAGCAGAAGTAGTTACATGCTGAATGCTAGGAAACTGAAGACACTATTTGAGTTTGTTTGTTTCTATTTTGAAGTTTGTTTATTTAACATTATGTCTCATTACTATTTCATGTGCAATCCCTTCCCTACATGCTGCTATAACGAAAATAATAACCTTAATTTGGATCAACAAAGTATATCTAATCAAATTTTATCTAGTAATGCTCTTGGTAGAGAACTGTAACAGAGGATTGAGCTTTGTCATTAGCTCATGGATTTGGATTGACACTGTAATGTGTGCAGTTGTGTGAGTTCATGTGGATTGCCAGCACACCTCACATGTGGTCCAGGGGGGGTTTGGAGGTCAGAGGGCTGCAGAGCTGCACTCAGCCGGATAATAAGGGATTTTCCTCTCCAGAGCCTGAATCCTCACTTTCATTCAGAAACATACTGTACACACTAAGACGTCTCTACTCCTCAAGTGAGCGTCAGGAAGAAGCAGCAGGTCAGACTTCTTCCTGGAATGAAAACTCCTCTCCTCCTGCAGGGCATGGACTCCAATGTCATATTCATCACCATCTCTCCGCCTTAACTCTTCCTCACCGCTCACTCTCTCATGTCACATATCAACTCATATCGACTGCCTTCCCCGAGCTCTGTCAGTTTCTCTTTCTCCTCGGGAAACACTGACATGCACCTCACTGCAGTGTGTTCTATTCTCTCCGTTATCCTCTTAGTTCCATGATGATCCTTTTCTGCAAAAAGATGGGAGTTTTTAGAGAAGGATCCATTCATTAAGCAATGGCAATAGCAAACATTTGGATATCTTCGCCGGCACTCCCACTCAAGGATCAGAGAAGCATGGTAATCTTGTCCTGCTGACATCAAGACAACATCCTTTGTGAGATGCCTCAGAAAATGGATTTAGGAAACGTGCATCAACGCTCCCAAGGGCACGGCGCTGACAAATAGTTAGATTCTGCATGAATGCACCGGAGCAGAGGAGGGAGAATCAGATAAATCAGCGTACTGTGGCATTAATGAGGAAGAAAGACACTAAAGCACAATGCAAAGGTCCTTCTAAAAGTTGGAGAAAGACTCCACAGAGTGAGAGATGTCTGCACTGGAGGCGGTGAGGCTGCTGAGGGGCTGCTGCCTCAGGCCAACACCTGGGGAGCCCCCCAACGCTGGCCAGGCCTCCAACCCCCCCCTACACCTCACAGCATTTCCACATGACATCAACTGCCCAGAGCGAGAATCAATGGTGCCAGACTGCAGCTGCAGATGTGTTTAGGTCCCTGTGCTTATTTGGTTTACATTCAAAGGAACTCGCAGGTTTGCCCTGTAGGGGCCGAATGATGGAGATGAGCTCGCTCCACCGTAGCTGGGTTCGATTCAAATATCCGCTTCAAGTGGTTCACCTGTACTACACGCTGGGCAGTTTGTTGTTAGGAGTGATATTAGTTCAGTTAAATGCAAAATGCTGTGCTTCTGGCTGCTCCAGTAATTACTAAGGACCTGTGTCCACATAGCGCCTTGCAAAGAGTCTTTCGAGATCAAGTGATTTATCCAGCATGCTCTTATCTGTGTAGCCGCTCAGCACTTGAAGTATTATTGAAATATTATAATTCAGAAAAGAGCTGATGACTTTGTTCAATCAATCAATCAATCAACAAATGTTAATAACTAATAAATAGCCCAATATAACAAATCTCACATTTGGGATTAGGGATTTTACAGTCCGTACAGTTCCTATACAGTCACAGCGTCTAAGGAAATCTCCCAAAGAAACCCCACAACTGATTATGGCAACCGGCCCACCAATGACTCATGATCCACTTAAAAAGGCCCTATTACTGATTTTGGGGGTTTCCCTTTCGTGTAGTGTTTTTTATATAGGTTTTTGTGCATGTAAATCGGTCTGCAAAGGCTAAAATCCCTGTGTTCCCTCCAGAGAGAGCCCCC
>NW_011340285.1:130555-138391 GCF_000735185.1 Notothenia coriiceps | reverse complement strand
CACCCCCCCGTGTCAGAACGCCTCCATTGGACTCCTTTGTTTACTTCTGTATCATGATATCACAATGTAACACTCGCACTTCAATTGGCTGGCGCTCCAACACATTATACGTGATAGGCTAAGTGGCGGGACATCTCTATGAGGTTGAACAATCACAACAGAGCCGGCCAGCTAACCAATCAAAGCAGAGTGGGCTCTGGTTTCAGACAGAGGGTGAAAAGAGGTGCTTGCTGCACAGGCAGTATGAGAAAAATAAAGAGCTTTTTGAACATTAAAGCATGGAGACATGTCAGAGAAGAGACACTACATACAAATATGAACCTAAAAATGTGCAGAATAGGGACCCTTTCACCTTTAACACCGGTAACCTGTCAGAGACAAACAACTCCAGCAATGATGCCTCGGATCTTGAGCTACAGCATTTTCGAAGAGGAGGCAGTTTTTGACCATGTCTTTTAGACATAAACATTACAAAGGCCGAAAAGCAGCATGGAAGCAGATTGAACGGATGGTCCCTGGATGTTGCTGTTGGTGAGTGTTGTATGTGATTTGTTTTACACTGATCGTCCTCTTATCTCCACGGCTGTCAGACTGAGCAGTGAAACGTATTCAAACAAAGTGTCTTCTGGTTTGTGTTGATGATGAAAAAACAAAGTCAAACCACTATTTAGCTGTAAAAACAGATGATCAAATCCAAGGGGGCAAAGCTAGTTCGTCATTCAACAGCCGGGATACATTGGCAAGATTTGATTTGTCAAAGAAATCAAAAAGGAGCAGGAAGGAGGCTCTCCAAAGCCCCCTATAGGCACCTTTCGGACAAGAAATGTAAATCTAATGGCTACCAATTACTCTATTGGCTACATCCAACTTTCAGTCCACTTCTATCTTAATACAGATCCATTCAAAATCTCCATCTAACCAGTATCCAGGTTGACAGCACTATAGTTAAAAAGATAATAAATAAAGATAATAAAAGCATTATGCTACAGGGTTTTTGATGCGCATCTTAAAGTCTGCTGACGAAGAGGTTCCAACCCAAACCCGCCATAAAAGTTCTGCTAGGTGTTTTTGGAGGAAAAGCAGCTTATTCAAATTCAAAGATCACTGTTGCCAGGGTTCAACAAAGTATCGTCCTCCAGCTAATGTTGGACTCTGGAGCTATTTGTTCCGCGCTGTCTCATTTGGACTGTTTTAGCATTCTCCACATTAACAGGCCCATCATAAATCATGCAATATAACAAATGGACTTATCCTCTGCAGATAGTGCTGCTCCTCTTCCAGAGCCCAGAACAAGAAAAGCAAAGGTCAAATGATTAGCCTTGGTGTGCCGGTGCACCTTTAATGATTGTGCCGAACCTTTGTGTTGGGCGCGTGCCTCCTCAGCACATGTAGCGTAGTTAAATACAGAACAGAGAGATAAATTAATGAAGGCTTCCTCCCGCTGCTTCGTTGGCCTCTGCATAACCTAGTAGTGATGACTGAGCAGAAATGCGCTCTCACTGTAGCGCTGCTGTAACACTGTGCTAAAGTCATTTCACCGTAATAAATGCAGCACTGTGTTTTTTAACAATAAAAACCATGCTGTAATCAAAATTCTAGTTGTAAATTATTGTCAAACAGCCACAATTGGGTTTCGCTAATGTACGTCACTGAACCACAAAACATATTTGTTATTAGAAATACTGGGGTTATTTTTACAGTCTACTTTATTATGAGAGTTAGAATTACAAAAATAGGAATATCCTCTTGAGATGTATCATTTTATTTAAGTAGGCCATCAATGATTAGCACAGTTATTATATTATATAATTACAAATAGGAGAAAAATAAACACATAGACAAACAAATCAAATAATATCAAGAATTGGAATAGATAACAGAATCAGGAAATCATACTCCAAGCAGTGCAAGAAAATGTATAATTTATTCATTTAATAAAAATGATAAATGTGAGTAAATGCATTAAGTAATAAAGTTATAAAACATTAAATTGAGGTTTTTTATGAACATGTACAACTGATCCTTTAATTAGAGGACATGGCAAGTTTAAACAATTGTAAAAATGATCCAACATTTACAGGTATAATTATTCTAATCAGAGGGGGATTAAAATAAAAGCTTTCTCAGCGATTCATAATTAGAGGAAGATTGTACCATATGCTTTATTAAATAGGGAGGGTAATTGGATCGTTTATATTTTTAAATAAATTGCAGATTGCATATTGCGGTCTTCTAATAATGTGAGAGGGCAAATGTAGAGTCTTTATTTATGTGGAGTGATGAGATATGAAAATACAGTCGAGAATGCATTTGCACAGTTTGTTATAAACTATATTTAGAGGTAAACAACTGAGTTTGGACGCACTCTGATATACAAAATTAGCTTTATCGTTTGGTAAAATTGTAATGGAAGCTTTATTCTGACAGTAAATTATAAGTAAGATAAAGTTTCTTGATCAGTCATTTATTAAAAAGACACCAATGATATACTCAGAATAATTAATATGGCATTTAAATGAAGGTTCAGAGTCCAGCCATTGGTGTTATATTTGTTGTTGCATCCTATTTCTAATCATATGATTAATCATATTGATTCCGTGGATTTCAACCTTCAATTTGCTTTTGTTTTGTAGCGCAGTTGGTTTCCGCTATATTTCTTTTATAATGGAAAAAATGGAATATCATTTTTTGCTGCATGTGACAATTTTCATGGCAAGAAAATGTTAAAAGCACAGCTTTACCGTGTCATATGGTGCATTAGGTACAGGCAAGAGTAGCGAACAACTTAAAAAAAAACATGTTTCTGTTTTTGATTAAAACATTTACTGAAAGGGTAGTAACAATGAAAGTTTGATGTGATACCGAGCGCAATATATTACTATTTATTGATATTCTCCATCTTAAGTATATGGACATATTTGGCAAGATGGAGGAAGTAGTTCTTAGTGTAATAACTATGATCTGTTAACACAATGGAAATAAAACCGTTACAGAAGTGGCTTTTTTTAAAGAATATTACCCAAAATACAAATGTGCCTTTCCAAAGAAGATAGGTCTTTCACAGACTCCTTCTCACAGAACATCTCTATTACAGTATATCGCCTACAAAAACAGTTTCAGCAGTGTTTCCTCAGCTCAGGGAAGCACCGGGCTGCTTGAATCACAAATGATCTGACATTTGGCCAAAAAAGCACCACTTCCTGTGAACCCTTCCACCAAACAAGTCCAATAGAATGAAACATGCAAAAGAGAAAAACGCCGTCGCAAAGTGTTTGCTGCTTTAAACACTCACAGAGGACTTCATCTTCACTTCCTTCACTCTCTGTCCCCGGGCCTCTGGGCTCAACATCCAGCCATTTACTCTGTTTCGATCCCCAGCTTAGGGCCAATTATTAGCACGGTTATAGGATGCAAAGTGCAGTGTCAGTGAGAAATACAGTGCAAACACTCATTTAGCATGCCATCACAGGATTGGAGGGAGTGGAGGAAGGAGGGATGAAAGAAACAGAGCCATACCTGTTTCTTTCATCCCATACCACAAATGGAATTGATAGTGCTGCTGCATATATAACTTCAGCAGCACTCTATACAGATGCAGTGTGGAGGGAAGATCATACCGAAAAATGTGCAGCCTGCAAAATTGAAATGGAGAATACTCTACTATGCATGTAACCAATACCGAAAAAAGAAATGCATATTGTTCCTAGTGTGGAACATAAAGTAAGGAAAGTTATACATGATTGTATGTAAGGATTGGGGGATGGAGGGATGTTGGAAAAAAGTTTTAAGGCTGTTCTTTTACATTGCTGAACCAAACAGTACAAAGGTTATAAAACTTTCCCACATTTATATTTAATCATTGTTAGACGTTATATGAGCCGTTCACATTCGATTGCATATTGAAAGTTATGCATTCATTATCTTCTTGTGAGTTATCACTTATTGTCCAGTCAGCATGGCTAAACGAAGGCGATTCATTATGGATTCAAGCAAAAACAATAATTATTTATATTTTTTTCCTATCCGACTTTGTCTATTTAAAGTTCAACGTGTTATCATTTTGCATGCAGTAAATATAAAATCCATTCAGGTATACAGGCCTATACATGAGATATATTGCATATATGATTAGAGATATTTATTTGACATAAAATATAGTCAATAAATAATAAAGAGTCTAGCAGCCTACATGTGGAGTAAAGCATCATCCTTCTCATAAAGCTTTCAGACAAGCTGCTGTTTCTAGGCAGCACTTCCAGGAATATCACATACACAATCACACAGAAAAGGGTACTAGTATGGCCACATGTTGATTCTTTACATTACTATGGTTCATTTGGGACATGTCTCCTCTGAAACCAGAGCCCAGTCTGCTCTGATTGGTTAGCTCTGTTGTGATTGGTCAACTGCTTAGAGATGTCCCGCCCCTTAGCCTATCGTACAATGTGTTTGAGTGATTGCCAATAGAGACTTGACTTTTACATAGTGAAGTCCTTATACAGTATATACGCATTATATACAGTCTATATATATTATAAAACAAGACAGCAAAGGGAAAACTGCCAAAACCACAAGAGGGCCTCTTTAAGAATTTTACCCAAGGGGATCAAACTGCTGACTCAATGATTTTCTACGCCCTTTGCCCCTAAGCCACAACTAACTCCGATGTAGAAGTCTTTAAAAAGGAGCATCCAATACCAACAGAAAGATCCATAGGGTGCAATACCTTTTCAGATGAGTGTTAACGTCATCTGAGGACGTAATTAAGGATTGTAGTTAACCCTCCTGAAAATATAATTGAGGATTGTCTACACTTTATAAATGTGAGTGGACACGACACAGGCTAGATGTGAGACTGGAATGCAGCAGAGAACAGCATGATTCAATCCTAGAAAGCATGCAGGCAGTGACTGAACCAAACTAGGCTATGTTTGAATTGTATATGAAGCCACTGTGTATAATATGCATACATTCTAGGTAAAAATATTGCTGCTGCTATCTGCATTTCATGAAAAGGAAAGATGTTGGATATTCAGATAAAGTGAGGATTGATTATTTAGTATATTTAGGGTGTGGCTATAGAGACTATTATATACATATAGTAAATTAGGTGAAATATCATCTATTTTTTTGTTTTCTAAAGCTCAAAGATGCAAAAAGAAATGCAGACCCCATAGACATGTGAGGATAAAAAAGATATATGATTTTGCAGTGTGTAGTCTACTCATAAAGTAAAGAGATAAGAGAGGGAAAGACAAAGATAGAGGAGCAAATGTAAAGTGTGGTTTGACCCAAAACACAGCAGCTATTTATGAGCGCTCTTTACCTCTCCGTGTAGAAGGAAGTGGGTTCTGCTGCGCTGCCCTCGTAATAAAACCCCCGCCATTAAACAGCACTCGGCCAAAACATTAGCGACCGCCCAGGAATTAATTGAATATAAGCTTGTTCAGCCCATGCTGTGATGTGGCACGGATACATATACACACCTACACACATTTAGATAGATATACTTGCAGGCTTGAGGAGGTCACAACTACCTTCTCTGCCTCTGAATAAAATAACATTCAAAAATGAATTAAGTTAGTATAATATTATTCACACCGATCAATCCATTCCTCATATAATAAAGCTGAATTATCCTTTAACTTATACAAAGGTTACAAGTTGTAACAATAAATGCAAACAGGTAAATAAAATAAAAAGTGTTAGCATTGGAGGGAGAATTATGCTCATGTAAAGACAAAGTTTACAGCTGCCTTGATCACTATTCGGCCACTAAGGTCACATCTTCTCTGTCACATGTACATAAGTCCTTATTTTGAGTACATTTTATTTGATCAACTACCTTTAATGCAACATACTCTATCTTGAATCGATTTTAAGAGACAATTATTACATGTATTGTTACATTTATACAGTCATTTTTATAAAATACTATTATTATTTGATTTTAATTTTGTTCAGGCTGTAGGTCTTCATCCCAGTTCTGTTGGTGCTGCTACCCGACCACATTATGACTCGGCTCATAACAGCTGAAGCTGCAGTAGGAGATTAAGATGAGACTAAAACCTTCCTGGTTTGAACAAAGTACCAGAAATGAGTCAGCAAAGTCTACTTTTTTAAACGTGTTTGAGGTTAGATACCTGAAATAGGGTCTGTGGTAATACTAGCTTACGAAATGTTAACGTTTCTGTTCTACAACAGAAAATACGTCAAACAACAACTGGTAAATGCCTGAAGCTTTTATAAATATTAAAAACAGCAGTTGCTAACAAGTGATTAAATGAGACTACTAAACATGATCATGCCGAACATTAGCCACCTTTTGCTTAGCGCTGGTGACTTGAAATCATGGGACCGTTTTGTATTTAGTTAAAGCCTATCTGGCGGTCGCATTTACACTTCAACTTGGTAACTTCCAACATTCTCTGCATCATTTAGCTTTTTGTATTTCTTTCTTTTCAGACATGTATATAGCCAACTTCATCAGGACTACTTGTAGACTGGTCTAGCAACATAACCTGCACTATTTTATTCAAATGTTGCATACTGTTTCATTTGCACAATTTTGTTTTTCGTATATATAATATGTTGCTTTGTTGGAGGAGCTCGGGACCTTAGATTTTCATTGCCATAGCGACACTGTATCTACTGATATGATAAAAAAGCCCTTGAACCTTGAACCTTGAAACTATTATACAAGTGGAGTTATTATATGGAGATTATCCTGCTGAACAATACCTGTAAGTATCATAAATATGTGTTGGTCCCATCTTAATATCTGCAATATTGCAAAATCCAATAGAAACACGTTTTGTTGAGGGAACACTTGTGATGCTAACTTCTGAGTTGGCATACAAAAATACGTCATCACTCTGCCACTGTAAAGTATAGTAGGCCTACAGCAGGGGTTGGCAACAGGCGGACCGCGGTCCGGATCCGGACCCAGACGCCGACCTATACGGACCCGGACCTATAATCAATACATTAATAAGGGAATTCAATTTTGACGGGCGATTCTATTTTAATCGCTGCCGACAGGGGGCGAAAGAGAGGAGTGAGCGATACAGGGAGAGAAGACGGAGAGGAGAGTGAACAGGCGTGTTAGCGGCAGACAGGGAGAGACAAATAATTACACATGGCGCTCTCCAAGAAGGAAAGTGGACAGTGAAAACACAGCTTTTAACCCTGAGTGGACAGACTCATTCATGTTCATCCTGCCCACTGGGAGCACAGAACCAGTGTGTCTCATTTGTTCAGAGATCGTGGCGCTCATTAAAAGTGCCAAAACGCCACTATGAGACAAAACACCAAGTGTTTGACCAAACATTCCCTCTCAAGTCAGAACTGAGGACACAAAAACTAAATATCTTTCCAGGGCAGGCTAACCGAGGCTAACCAATGAGCACCTGCATGTGTGTATGAGAATGGCCCTGACTCCATTTCAGCCCAGATTTAAACTCCTGGCAGGACAAGTACCAGCTCAATTCTCGCACTGAATAAAAATGAGTGAGGGACTGCAATATAAGAGGGAAAGAAAGAGAAACTTTAAAACTGTTCAATTGTTATGATGTGTAAAGACTGATATTGTTCTATAATTGTCTGAAACTGTTAAGTCATGATGTGAAACGGTTAACAAAGAAAAAGGGAAACTCAAGCTGCTGCTACACTTTATTTTATTTATCTAAAATGTTGTTAAGATGCACATATTTTCAAAAGCTATTTTATTTATTTTCTCTATTTTATTTGTAAATGCAGCCCGAGAGGAACATTACACATATCCTTGCCAACCCTCCCGATTTTCGCGGGAGACTCCCGATTTCATTGCCCCCTCCC
>NW_011340285.1:67895-130510 GCF_000735185.1 Notothenia coriiceps | reverse complement strand
CAAGTTTAGTTTAAGACTACATTAACAAAGGATGCTGTAAGTTAGCAATCAAGAGAAAGCTCGGCCAAAAGCAACCGAATCGACTTTTCATTTTGCTGATTATAAGATGAAGTCTTATATATTTAGTTTCTGATGAAGATGTTGTTGTTTATTTCAGGCACCGAGGCTCGTTTTAAGCAGCGTATGTTGGAGCCTGACAGAACACCAACAACTACCGCCTACTTGTTTCTGTCCGCCGCCAACCGCTGGCTGGAGGTCCGCACGGTAGAGGAAATACTTGAATTCATATGTTCCTTACCTTACCTTCACACAGTAAGTCACTCTACTGTTTGTTATTCGTATTGGCTGGACGAATAGGAAGACGCTAACTCGTGCTGTGATGGTTTTGTTTGTTTTCGTCCCTCTTGCACTTGGTTTAGGAGTTTTAGATTTAGAATGATTACGTATCACTGAGTGAGTATTGCTTCTCTTGTTCAGGATTACCTGGGAGCGGTGATCGTTCTGACGGCTGCAGGAGCTTCAATCTGGAGTTTACAGTACAGCCACAACCACGGGGCCCTCGTTGGCCTCGGACTCACCTACGCCCTCACTGTGAGTCCTCTCTGGTTATCACCTTTATTCAATCTATCAAAGCACCTGACCTCCTTCAGTCTGTGCAGTTTTCTCCTCTTTTTATGTATACTTATCGTTGTTTTCATAGCAGGGTCCAACATGCTTATACAGTTCTTTATCTTTTAATGTTATTATAGTTTCCTTAAGATAGTTCTCTATCTGTGTTGTTGTGCTTGTATGTATGCACCACGACATCAAGTCAAATTCCTCGTACGTCATACTTGACAACCTTGAGACCTCAGAAATCCATGGAAACCAAACAATGGTGTAGCTGTATTAAAGTCCGAGTGGAAACAGTCCTGAGTAAATCTGATTTTGTCAGAAATCGGGAGAAATATGACCCCGGGAGGAAACCGGGAGAGGGCAATGAAATCGGGAGTCTCCCGTGAAAATCGGGAGGGTTGGCAAGTATGTCGTACGTGTCAACCTACCTGGAAATAAACCTGATTCTGATTTGATTGAACTCAAAAGACTTTATCACACCATGGTAGTGCTGCGTACCGGTGCGCCGAACCGGTACTGGACTTGTAAAAAGTTTCGGTTCAAGTCCGGTTAAAACCGGAACGTCAGGAACCGGTACTTACGTATATTCTCCTTTGTGTTCTAAACCATCTAAAACCTTCCATAGATCGAGAAATTTGCGCTGAGAAAAGACGAAAAACATTGTTTTGGCTTCTGATATGGCGGCCATTACAGAACTCACGAAGTCTCGCAAAATATCGCAACTGCTCGCGAGATCTGTGTGACGTCAAGCGAAGCTGGCTTAGACATAGTGGACACTGACAGCGTGGGATGCTGGTTGCCATATATGGTAGTGTAGCTAAGCTAACTCCTTTGTATGTATGGTGATATAGTGTCTGCCGAAAGAGCAACACTTCACCCAGACAATGTCAATATGTTGTTGTTCTTGAACAAGAACACATTGACTTGTACTCTTGCATATTGAGTCTTGCATGTACATCACTATGTATGTAGTTGTGTTGTGTAGTTAGTAACACATGTAGAGTTCTAGAAAAGACATGGTGTAGACACAAGTTGGAAGGGGGCACAATAAACCTGACGAGTTTGAATTTGAGTTGATCATGAGTTTATTTTCAATTGATAATTAGCTCACAATAAGTTCACTTTAGTTACTCACACAACTTGACACAAGTCCGGACCTGAACCTGAACCTCTGGACTTGAGTCCGGACCTGAACCTGAATGTGAGTCCAGGTACACAGCACTACACCAGGGTCATATTTACCGTGTGATTGTTTTGCACATCAATATGTTTTTGCGAACTGTTTTGATTACTTTCACGTAGAATAACGCAAATATTACACTCGGAACAAAAGCATAAAAAGCAGCTTCATTTCTCCTAGATGTCTTTTGTGCTTTTGCACGTCGAATAAATGATTGTGTTAACTGAAAATCAACCCTTCAATATTGTTCTATTTGTCAGGTTTTTATCAATTTCTTTATCTTCACGGTCAACTTGCACATTTTCTACTTTTGTAATGCTTTTTTATTTCTATTTTGAGATGTTTACAGTTTAGAATTGTTTATTTCTACTCTTTTAATTTCTACTTATCTGCAATGCCTTGTTTTTGATGCTGCTGCAACGCAAAAATGTCACAATTTGGGATCAATAAAGTACATCTTATCTTATCTTATTATCTTCAAGGCAGCAACCAATCACGTTGTGTGCACCGGACAAATCCAAAGAGTGTTAAAAAACAACACTAAGAACACTTTACCGTTTTAAGATCTTTTTAATTTCCGCTTATACTAGTCCTAATATTGTCCATGCTCTACCAGAAACATACTCACATGAAACCTGCAGCCACTTAATAAATCTATTTGTAGTTTGGACACAACCCCAACATTTGTAAGCCTGGTCTAAAGTCTAAATGTAAGATGCATTTAAACGGGGTGTTAGCACAGGTATCATAGAGCACTTCTGGTTGGTTTGAAGGCTGTAAATGTGGAGCTGCTGTGTTTGGGCTGTATAATAAACACTATGTTAATAACAATGCGTCCTTCTTGTCTTCCTCAGGTCACTAACTATCTGAACTGGGTGGTGAGGAACCTGGCGGACCTCGAGGTGCAAATGGCCGCCGTGAAGAAGGTCAACAGCTTCCTGGGAACCGAGTCGGAGAACTACGAGGGGTCCATGGGTAACTGAGTTCTTCTTACCGGACTAAACATCAATACAGTAACACAAATTATTATAGCCGTTACATATTTGGACTTTAAAACCATTTCCCCAAAAGATTTACCTCCAGGTGGAACTAAAGTCTGATTTAACACTTGATTATATTTCACATCATTCATCCACATCTGTAAAGTAACTAAAGGTATTAAATACATGAAGTAAAAGTACACCATTTACCTCTGAACTGTAGTGGACAAAACACAGTGACATACTCAAGTAAAGTACAAGTGCCTCAACATTGTACTTAAGTGCAGTACTTGAGTACATCTACTTAGTTACTTTCACCACCGGTCACTTCTGAGAGAAGACACCGGTAATTGCTGTAGAAGTAAAACAGCCTCCCAGTGTCTATGTTACAGTGAGTCTGGTGTAAACAGCAGCATACAGAACATGTGTTAGATCATAACACAGATCATATACAGAAGGGAAGTGTTACTGTTAAAGAGCTGCTGAGACTCCCCACTGACTTATATAATGTGTGTTTATATAGTATCCTATGTGTTTATACATTTGTATTAGTCATAAGTCGGTCTATTACAGTTAGTGCTGCGTACCGGTACGCCGAACCGGTACTGGACTTGTAAAAAGTTTCGGTTCAAGTCCGGTTAAAACCGGAACAGCTGTGCTAGATGGCTCTCGGTCCCACAGACGAAAGTTGTATTTACATTTTTCCGAAATTATTATTTACATCATATTTTTTCGGGGAGGCAAAACCTCATTATAATCTTTTGCTGGCCTATGAAAGAGTCTAACTATAGTGACGTGTATTCAGGAGGAATCGTTGCCAGAAAAGAGGAATCACTGTGCCAGACAATCACTCTGAATTGTTAGAGACCTTACAGGTGTAACTGGTTAGTGTTAGCTCAAAGTTGAATCCGCACCATTATTATATTTTATTCGCTTATATGATGTATAGTCATAGTTGTCATTTCTATTATAGAGACCCCATACCTGTCTTATCCCTTCTTATGTGACATTAATCACGAGACATGGACCTGAGTGTAAGTCCCAAGTCCAGGCCTGAGTTCAAGGTCTCCAAGTCCAAGTCCAGGCCTAATATTCTGGCCTGAACACAGTTCAACACACTCATTGATTTCACTTGAATAACACTCGATTAATAGTAACTTTTATTTGAGTATTAGTTGAGTGTTAAGTTTGGATCAGTCCAAATAACACGGGGGAAGGTTGAACACAGGATGTGGTACAAACATGACCCTCTTGAGATGTACACAATGATTGCTTAACGGTTAAAAATGTTCGGATAAGGACTTGACTTTTAGGAGGTTTTCATAACAAGTCGAATGGAACTAGCAACAATAAAACCAGGGTTTGGTAGCGGGCGGTTACACCGACGGGCCGGCGTACACCTCAACAAAGTAAAACACCAAAGGAGGAGTTCACGAGAAGCGATTCACAAGCTACAAGGGGTCGCGTGAACTAGTGCAAGGGCGTGTCCAATGTGAAGTGTCATAGATCGCCGTCAAAGCAGTGTACCAGTGTGGGAATGATCCTAAATTTCGTGGGCGCCTAACACAAATGTATGTTTTCAATCGAATCGATGTATGGTATATACCGTTTGGTCATAGGGTGCGAAAGTCACAGGTGATACAGATTCGGTCGAAGGCGAACTGCAGTGTGTCTAGCAGCGCTCGTCAACGCTATGGAAAACGCTCTTGCAAGCACTCAAGTCATTACCCGCGGTATAGTCTTCGGTTTGTTACAAAAAGCAGAAAAGAGTCGCGTTAAAAGAGTCTAGATACCTTCCAAATCTAGCAAAAGTCTTGTTTTTCCCTCTTATATTTTTTTGGCAATTCATGNAGAAGAGACATGAAGAAGAGGGGACACATGTTGATGTAGAAGAGACATGGTGTCCCCTCTTCTTCCTGTCTCTTCTACATCAACATGTGTCCCCTCTTCTCCATGTCTCTTCTACATCAACATGTGTCCCCTCTTCTTCATGTCTCTTCTACATCAACATGTGTCCCCTCTTCTTCATGTCTCTTCTACATCAACATGTGTCCCCTCTTCTTCATGTCTCTTATACATCAACATGTGTCCCCTCTGTGGAAAGAGACTCTGAAAGTTTCAGGAACAAAGATTCTCTCTCTTTTTGTCCTGATCCATTTCTATAAAAACCTGTCTGAAAGAGAGCTGATCAGATTTTGGTCACTTTATGATGTCAGAACAATGTTTTGGCTTGTGTAACCATTAGCCAATCACCAAACAAGGCAACCCCCCCGCCCCCCTCCACCTTATCACCTGAATCTCCTCCTAGAGCACCATTGAGTTCTTTGTAACCAAATCTCTCTCAGAGGCGCGTGGGGAGGGGCTCCTTATTTTCATCTAAACGTAACAGACAGAGAATCAGCACTTTGGAAACAGGGCTGAAACAGAGGGGATTGTGGGATGCTGCCATGATCTGCTTAGTATTTCAGCCAGATCTACATTTTCTTCATTTTACTCACACACATAACTATAAATAGAGGCCAGAGCAAACTGATACTTTTGCAGTGGTCTCTTAATTCTTTCCAGAGCTGTATATTTTACTTATTCATAATGCAGGTTAGACATAATGAATTTCCGGACCTTTGCTTGAGGACATTTTCTCTAACTCTTGAATTTTTGTTGAATACCCCTGGTCTATAGCTATTTTCTATTAGGCTGAATGACTGTATTAATGCTAATATTGGGTTGTAATTGACTCACTCTGCAGTCATTTTTGCCACAGACAATAAGCCTGAGTTATTTTATGTTTAATGGTCTGAATTAATTGATGTTCACATGGTGTTAAATGGAATACAAAACGCCTGAACTACAAGTGTACGACTACTGTCTGTGCTAACATTATCACAGCATCCTGTTATCTGGAGCTCACGCTGCTGGTGTTCCTGTGTCTCCTGCAGGGGGTGAGGAACACTCTGGCAGGGGAGGAGTCCCAGGTGGAACTACTGAAGGCTCAGCTCAAAGAGCTGTTCAGGTTCTCAGAGGACTCACGCCACCTTTCTCATGATGTCCTGGCTGTTGTCAAAGAACATCAGAGGTTTGTGACAGGAAGTCTCTAGCTGTTTAAAAAAACCTGAAAGTAAAAAGTTACTTGTTTATGTTGCAGTGTGCCACTAACTTTAGGATTGTTTTTGCAATGTGTGAACGTGAATTATCAATAAACAGGCTCAGACATCAGGGATTTGAATACATGTAGATGATACCTGGCAAAGTCAATTTGAGTTGAATTCCTCTGCTGACGAAATAAATACAATTTATAAGTAATTTATGTGGGGGACTGTGGCTATGAAGTAGTGTGGTCGTTTACCAAATTGCTTCAGATGGCAAACGGTGTGTGTGTGCATTCGTTTTATTTTTGTTTCCTAAATGAAAAGAAATTCTGTATTCAATTTTCCAAGCTGGACTACTCCCTGTGGGATTTGCAACTATTGAAAACTAAATAATGATGCTTTCAAAGTTGATTAAACTAAGACCCAGTTGAAAAAGGGTGCCTTTCTGATATTAACAGTGAGTGTCAGTAAAGAAGACCACAAGCCAATATAAACAAAGGTCTTGAAAATGAAAAAAACAAACTATTAGGAAATCTTATCAACTAAGAACTACTTCCTACCTCATAATGATAACGAGGAGTGCTTGGGTAAAATCCAGTCAAAATGTGTCTCCAGTATCGGTCCCTGTTCTCTGTTGTAAGTGTGCTGTTTGCTCACGTTGCAGTGTGAAGAGCAGAGCCACCAGGCTGTGTTCAGAGTCTGAGTCGGGCCTGAGGAACATCCTGCAGGACCCTCTGCTGGTGTTCGCTCAGTGGAGCCACATGGTGTTCCAGGTTCTGGAGAACTCGGCTGAGGTTACTGACTTCTCCAACAACGCCATGATGGTCCAGAACATAGAGGTAAACAAATGTCCTTAAAGTGGCCATACTTCATTATTTCTAACTAATGTATCAAATGTGAGAGGTGGCCATCATAGTAAATGACCTACAGAGAACCATCCCTTTTTTTATTTGTATATTGTTGATAATTGTGTGGTCGTTCTTAGGCCAAGGTGTCACAGAAGGTTTATTGAAAGTAATTCACAGTCCAACTCCACATTGGATCTTACACGGTCCACTACCAACGTGATAAAACCAAACTATAACACTGCATTCAGTAAAGACAGTACACAACTAGACTGAAACTTTTACAGGTTATTATCACGATAACACGTTTGCACGATAGCCCATTAGCACGTTAACACAATCAAAAACGTTTAACCATCCACGGTTGCACTGAAACCTTTATGGTATGAATCCCCGTCGTAAACAACAACAAACCTTAGCATTATCCTTAAGCATAAATTAATACACAACTATACAAAACAGTGGTATTTATTTAAATGCAATGTAAAGATTATACAAACTGTCTAGCCAACATTAACATTATTCCCAGACATAACAATTAATGAAGTGGCTTTTCTATTCTCCTCAGTTTATGGTGAATACAATACACACTGAATAGAAATACAGGGAAAGTACTTGCACAAGAACCCAATTATAGTACAGGAAAATCACAATACAAACAAATGCTATCATAAATCCATATTCAGGTCTGTTTTTTGTTCAGGCGGTTATTACAAACAGAACCATGTGGAGTAAATCAAACAGGCAAACGCACCAGAGTTAATACAAGTCCAACAGTTCTGTTGTGAAAGTGAACACATCGTCTGTTCAGACTGCGATCCTAATTACAAATAAGAAATGTTTACCAGAACACCGCTCCATGCCAGGGGTTGCCACTCATTTTTCATTTTCTGTCATAAACATATTTGATGAAACTGTGAGAGTTTGCTACCAGACAGAGATGGCTGAACATCACTATCACTAATACTAATCTACAGTGGCGGCTGGTGGAAAATATTTTTGGTGGGGCTATGGAAATGGTGACAACCATACTAGGGCAGTTTTTTTTTAGAAATGACCCCTTAAATTATGACTTCTGGTGATGTTAGAGGGGGGGGGGACAAATTGAGGCTTAAAAATATGAGATAATCCATAATCTTCTGTGTGGTTAGCTATGAATCTTCCAAAACTGTGCAACAGTACAGTAGGCCCACACAAACTGCAGAACACTGGTGCTTTGGGAACACTCAAATGATTAAATTCCCATTTAAAGTGTGTGTGTGTGTGTGTGTGTGTGTGTGTGTGTGTGTGTGTGTGGCCGGCCAACCCTCCCGATTTCTGACATAATCAGATTTACTCACGACTGTTTCCACTCGGACTTTAATACAGCTACACCATTGTTTGGTTTCCATGGTAGCGNCATACAAAAATAATATATTGCTGTTATTGCATGACAACACAAACAAATCAAATTACAATTAACAAATTACGAGTGTCAGTGTCGTTTGTACAAAAAACACTCTAACCGATAACAAAATATACTAAATAGTTGCACTAGTAGTTATCGATTAGCTCGTTGTTTGGGGAGTGCACGGAAAATACGACAGGTAACTTGTACGCTCCCACACACTAAACACATGTGGTCAACATATACAAATTACAAGTGTAACGAGTTACTACGGAGTTGTTCTCAGAAGGTACAAAGAATGCGAAAGGAGCACAGGTGTCAAAGCCTTATAGTTCTAGTACTGTCCGTGCCAGAACAGTATCTGGAGTAACACGAAGCACAATGAAGCCTATTGAAAAGTCACACAAGAGTTGACGACAAAAACATTAGAACGACTGGTCAGTTAACAAAGAACAGACGTCCATAACACGTCCGGGACCTCAAACCACTCTCGCACAGACTTTGTACTGTTCGTACATCTAACCTATGACTAAAAGTTTTTCGTAGAAAGGTCAGGGAAACGCTTCCCGACTTTCGAGGGCGATTCTCAAACTAGTTTGTCTCAAATACTGTACGGCGCTTGTTCAACAAACAGGATGGAGATCGCAAAGACTTTACATACGGTAGAGACCCCCACCCTTTGTTCTCTACGTTACTGAGTACACAAGAAAAATATACGACAGGTAACTTACGTCCTTTCATTAGTGGTCGGAGACTCACTAGACAACGGCTCCCCGTGATGTTGGCAATGTATTCGTCTCTATTGCACAGGGCAAACCCTGTGAGTGCAGGAGACCAGGGGGTCCTTCTAAAAAAAATTTATAACTTCAATTTTCGGTAGTTAGAACACCGTGGTAACTCTCGTTGTAATTCTCTATAGCCTAATGTAGAGAATTGTGTATCAGTTTTTTTTTCAGTTTCTTAGTCTTAGTCTTTGCCCATAATAATAAAATTTGGTGAAATTAAAAGGTTAATTTAGTATTTCATACGAGCTTAATAATCTTCAACAATCTATTAGTCTAATTTGACTTTTTTACCTACCTTCCTCGGTATTGACGACGAAGGAAGTAGAGAACGTCAGGGAGTAGAGAACCGTCAAAGGTAGTGGAACACGAAAGGGAGTAGTGAACACAAACGCCAACTTTACTAGAGAAAACGACGGTTTGTACGACCTACCTTTCGGTCACTACAGAGTGAACGGAACCGGGACATAGAAGTCAGGGATTAGTCAGTACATGGTAACCTGAGACAGACAAGAACCAAAGCGACAAGTAACAACAGAGGAACAGGCAAGAACAGACAACAGAGAGGAAGGAACACACAGGAAAGAGGACAAGAGGAAAGAAGTAGGAGAGAGACAAACGAGTAGACACTACTGACCACATCAATTTGTGTTTGGTTCATACATTCCAGTTAGTCAAAGGTCGGAGACAGTTTATTTACTTAAAGTTCTATGTGTGGTAAGTGTTTCAGAAGTAATTTTACTCACAGTGGGTGTGACAGTGTTTTACATTATATTGGTTAACTTTTTATCAATTTGAAATGTAACTCTTTGGAAAATTGTTGGAGCAATTCTCATTCAATAGCCGGTTGAATCCTGTCATATAGGCCGCCAGTCATGTTGCCGTCGGCGCCTGCGCTGACGGTGCCAGCATTTATATAAGTGAATTGTGAAATTATATCAGTAAAAGGTGAATTATGAGATTATATCAGTAGAAAGACGTAAGTTTTGATTTCCTTCGACATGTTAAACTGTACTACTCCTTTTTTCCGGAGGCTGTGACGTCTATTAAAAAACTAGTATAAGTTAAAATTCTACCCCCAGTTCCGAATTATAAGCCTTCGTATCACAGGAAACGGGGAAAGTCCTCGGGGTGACCCTAATCGAAACTAGCCTTTATAAACATATTTCCGGGTCTATGTGGCCGGGCTTTAGCCGTAATTTACCCTCAGCCCCGGGCTTGACTCGGCACCCGTGCGGGAATAAGCCTCACCACACGTGGCGTGGAAGCCCAGAAAAGACGGCTGGACTGCGGAAAAGAACGGCTAAGTTGTACAACTTAGCCGCAGCACTTGTGGTGGCCTTCACCTGTTTCCCTATTGTGACCTAACCCGACAAGTCCGATCGCTTAGTCACGTACTCTTCGGGCAATAGCACTCCCTCCATTTGTTTACTAAATTTACCCTTCTACCTTATGTGTGCCCTGCCGATAAAGTGGAGTAGCCAAAATATCTCGAGGACAAGCAAGTAACAAAAGTTACCTGCTCTCACTTTTACTTTTCTTTTGTGCGATAAGACAACAAACAAATATAGGGCCTCAGACAAGAAGAAGAGTGACAGGAAGCCAAAGGCAACAAACGGAGAAAACTTACTACTTTAAATGTGTGATGGCGGCGGACGATCATTCCTCTCAATAACGGTGAGTGCTCCTCTCCAGGCCGCTGGGTTGTCAGCCAAAGCCGCAGCGCTGAAGAGTCCACTGACCGCCACATAGACCCGGATTGTTTGAACAATCGACCGACCAGGTAGAGTTATTACATAACAAGTGTATCTTTGATCGAACAGTTTAATCCTTTATAGTTAGTCTTCTTAATATTAAGTATGTTTTTTAGACGTGTTTTCTCCAACCATCGTGTAATTAACGTTCCAACAACATACCGGTGCAGTCATGGCAACACCGGTTTGTCGGTGTAAATGACGACGTTTATACAAGTTTGTACGACAACTGTACGTCACTTTTGATAACGGTGGTAAAGTCGACTGAAAGGAGTCTTTATGTCAGTGTTATTGTAGGTATATACAGTCACGTCCAACTGACGAATCGATTCGATTGATACTTTGTGAAATTGACTGTCCTCAGTCCTAGTTGACAACATGAACATTGCCATCAGAAGATCGAAGCACAGCTTGTACTGTCATTCAGTTGTAAAGCTCTCTCGAAAGAAACTTTTAGTGGTCCATTGCGTTTTTTTTGTGTTGTAAATCTAACATACCTGTTTCACGAATAAATTGATATAGACCGTATCGATAATCGATGAACGATTGCCAAATCGAATGCGCGTCGCTAAGTTTCATTAACAGTTGCATCGAATATTAAATACGAAACGAATGGTACAAAGGTATTGAACATTCAATGACTGTAAATGTATGGAATAAGTGGACTGAGTCCACCACCGAGACCCCAACAACACAACTCGGTGGGTGAACTCTTAACGGCAAAAGGAAAAAAAATAAATTTTTTACCAGATTACCAGGGTAGAGTCTTTGAGGCGCAGGGGCTGTCAAATTTCAAATTTGTGTGAGTGTCTCCATGACATGGACAGTCGGTTATTTTGTCGCAAAATAAAGGTACGTTGAGAGACTAAACCAGACCACCACAGAACGGAGACAACGTAAGGTGACTTGTGCCCTTTAATGTTAGGACGGTAGGAGATCATTTCATGCCAATTACATAATAAATAAACTCCCTCTTAAACAGGCCCCCGATTTTCTTTTTTGTAGGCCCCGAAGGTCCGCTGCGGGTACCCCGAGTTGTGACCACTGGGACTGCAAAAGCACTTTCAAAGGCTTCTGAGTTATTGTACCGACTAGCGCTACAAAAACATTTCAACGGCCTCAAAACCCTCGTACGGCGACGCCGCATCAAGCCAGTGTAAACCTCCATGTGAAGCGGACGGCTGTTCAGGCACTGCCCCTAAACTTTATAAAGGTGCACCATCGTTCGGCCTACCTTCGAGGTACAGTAGGTCCACCACCCTAAATAGCGTCTGGGGCGCGGTTCCTCCTGCTAATTCCGGGAAGAAGAATTCCCGTAAATTGAATAGACGATTCCTCTCCCGGGCGGTCCTATGAACTGTAAGTTCCGGATGTCGGTCCCGCGGCGGTCCCTAAAACCGGGAGTACCCTTTTTCTATAGTGTAAACCGGGGTGGTAGGTCCGGTGTCCGGCGCGGTTCGTTCGTGCGGTTACGACATTGGTGTGGAGTCTTGGGTTTGGCTAGTCCAAATACGAAAATTCTATGACTGTACATAGATCGAACAACGTAGATAGAACATCAGGTTATGATTGGCGTGGTTATAAATGACTGTGACTCGCCACTTGCATATTGTGACTCGTCTGCACGTTTAAGACGACGTCATCTTAGTGATAAACTATATTGGTGATTGTAAGGACCTGTTATCTGGAGTTATCAGTAGAAAATACCACATGACATGGTACGGAAAAAATTTGTAAAACTTACCTTTTAAATGGTTTTAGTTTTATTATATTGAATCTTATATGGTAGGGTACTGGAGAATTAATTTTATTTCACTTGTAATTGTGGTTATAATAGTAAATATTTTATTATATCGTTTTTTTTTTGTATTCGTCGTCTAGAAAAATAATTTATATGTATGGTTGATGTTTATTCGCCCATAATTCATACATTTGCCTGTTGTTTTGCCTTTACCTTGACTTTTCCGGACTACACCGTGGTCCCCTCACCTGTTGACTAAATCATTCTTATCGAACATTTTTTCATGGACGTAAATACTTTACAGTCGATTTTTCTCCGTCACTTTACTTTTGAGCTCCAATAACACTTCTATACATATAATTGCTCATGAATTACAGTCGTTCTTGTAATGTTAATAATAAATGTTAACCTGATTGGAATCGATTGTCGAATTAACAGGCTCGGTGAGTACATGGGTGTGGGTGGAAAAGAAACTTTTTTGACCACTGTACTGACAGAGGAAACTCAGGGAGCAGAGAACAGAAAGAGAGGAAAGAAAACGAAAGACTTCGGAACTGAAACACACTCCAACTCTGTACCGTGTGTCGTTCATGTCCGTAGGGAAGAGTGTCCGAGAGTGAGACGAACGATCTTTATCCGCATAGGTGTGTCGAAACCTCCCGTCTTGGTTTGGTAATGTACCATTCATCTTCCCCATGTTCTCCGAACTATTAATTGAAAACTTCTTTTTTTCACTTTACTTAGCATTCAAATCACTCATGTAATAGTCACACCCCTAATAACAATTATAACTACTAAACTACTTTCCTATGATTTGAAAAAAACACTTACTAAGATTTTACAAACCGGGGACAGTCAGGCCCGGGAATCTTAGCGAATTGAAAAGTGGGGGAATGCGCTGGGGACGGAATGTCGGTTCGGTAGAGTCGATTATCTCTTTTACAATTTAGATGATCCGCCCTTAGGGGTCTAAAAAGTACCTCTCAAGGTCGCCGTTGAACGGAAGGGCCATCTGCCGCGATCGTTGTGAAGGTAATGTGGGGCACGGAACCGACTTCTCGGCTGGCAAAAAAGGACGATGGGGTCGTCGGGCACGTCTCGCGATGACATGCGAGACGCGGGAGAGATGTTTCATTTTCCGAACTGTGCACTGATGGTGGGCACCTGTGTCCTCTAAAAATGGTTTGCCGCCCCAAGCCGCCTCGCTTCTTCACACAGCGACGGGACGAATCCATCGTGTGGTCCGGTTTTAATTTTTTGAACCTCCCCAATAGACTTCGAACCCCTAAAAAAACGCTCGTTGTTTGGGTTGTATTGGGCTGGGGCTGTCATGTTTGTTACTCGTTAATTTTGCCTTCATTTGACCTAATTTTAGGGTTTGTCCGCTTTTGATGTTAAGTGGTGACAGAGACGGTGGAGGGATTACGGACCAAGGAGGCAAACATATGGCCATTATTTATTGGTATTTCCTATCCCACTACGAATGGAGTTAGTGATTAAAGAGGAGGTCAATATAATCCTTATATCTTTTACTTTGACGCCATACAGTGAGGCGAATGTGTACCAAACTAACCCGATGCGAAACATAGACAGTCTAAACGTATTTGCCCTAAACTACACATGAGGGCGGATCGAGTTTTCACTTGTAACGAGTTGAAAAAACTTCCGGACTCTACGGACCTTTAGAGGCGAAACGAAGGGTGTTACGTCAAGCCGCTTTTCACTCCGTTTCAGTGGAGTGGGTAACTTCACTTCCGTATTCGCACCTTCTAAAAATTGCGACGACAACCTGCCGGTTGTCGGAGGCTTTTTGCTCCTCACACGCGAGTCATAGGGAACTCGCCACCGGTGCTGTCCGACAAGAAAGTCGCTGTCTAGAGTCCTCGACAAGACACCCTGTGTCCGAGTTGCTCAACAACAAGGGCGCAGCTGGCCCTTTTTGCAGGGCACCTGTACCTGCGCCACCGCTGCCGATTACCGCCGGAGGGTAAGCGTGCCATGCACACACTCCCGATACACACAACATAAATCTCCGCCGCAAGTTGAACCTAAAACACTGCCGTCTGTAAAGAAAAGGGGTTTTAGTGCCTAGGACCACTGCAATTGTTATTTGCGAACCAACTATGGACTGCAAGGAGGGAGTCACACATGTGAACCGTTTCCGCCCATGCTGCGACAGGAGCGAAGCGCCTTGTAAAAAGAGTCGGACAACGACTTAAAGGTCTGACTGCGATGCGGGTGAGAGGCCGCGTGGTGGTTGTCACTCGTGGTGCAGTGTGGCTTCAAGGGCAGATGGGTCCCGGGGGGGGGCGGGGGGGGTGCCACAACTTAGCGGTCCGCTTAGTTGGTGCTTGCAGATACATACAGGCGGTGGGAACCCCGGACGACGAGAGACGTGCAGCAAAGGGTTCGGTTTTGCCGCAACCGCGGGCACGACCTAATGGGGTGGGTTTGCGGTGCTGCGCGACCTGGCCGATGTGCCACGGCGGTGTAAGTTCGAGTGTACGGCCATGCGACCACAAAGTTTACACCTGGACACGCGCCTACTGGTGGTCCCGGGCTACGTAGGGGACTGCAAGGGTTCTGCGTCATATTGCGGTACTTGAAGTCAAGGACGCTGCAGAAAACCCGAGTTTCTCGCGCGAGTTGCAAGGCCGAGATAATACAGGCACCTCACCCTCAAAAGATCCTCACGTGCTATGAGAATCTCCCACAATCCATTGCCGTAACAAAGCTAATGCAGGCACACGTTTGTGACACCAGATGGCGCAATTGTGTATGTGCGTGTGGGGAGTCTTGCAGTAGAAAATTCGACTGTAGCGCCGCCACTGTGGGCTAAGCCCCGAATATTTCCAGGTCCAGGCGACGCCCCTGGCACTAGAGCCGATGAACGGGAGTCAGAGGCGGTGCATTCAGAATGGATTTCCACACTTTATTATTCATTAATAAAGGAGGACAAATTGAGGCTTAAAAATATGAGATAATCCATAATCTTCTGTGTGGTTAGCTATGAATCTTCCAAAACTGTGCAACAGTACATTAGGCCCACACAAACTGCAGGACACTGGTGCTTTGGGAACACTCAAATGATTTAATTCCCATTTAAAATCAGGAGACTAAATACGAACATTATGTGTGTGTGTGCGTGTGTGTGTGTGTGTCATACTTGCCAACCCTCCCGATTTTCGCGGGAGACTCCCGATTTCATTGCCCTCTCCCGGTTTCCTCCCGGGGTCATATTTCTCCCGCATTTCTTCCGATTGCTGACAAAATCCGATTTATTCACGACTGTTTCCACTCTGACTTTAATAAACAGCTACACCATTGTTTGGTTTCCATGGTAGCGAGTCTGAGAGGGTGAGGAAGATGAAAACTGAACAAGAATCGACAACTCGACCCTCTGCTCACTCCTTTCCTGTAAAATACAGGTCCAGCCCACACATATGCTCCATGGTGCTACAGGCATTGCCCTTGCAACTACAATAACTTATAAGCATGTAAATGTTAATCTACAGCTCCGGCGATCCACTAGCACCGGAGTCTCCACCTGCAGACGCAGCCATCCTCGACAACTACTGCGTCACCTTGGATACGAGTCCAAACAACTCACAGACACACAGGCCAGGGCGCCCTTTGAGCATCAGATCTGACGACGCTGATTGGCTGAAATTATGTTTCGGCGGCATAGTTTACAGATAGCAACAGTCAGCTTGTTGGCTGCTGCTGCTCTGGCTGAGGGCTCCTTTCTACCGCCCGGACGAGAGAGGGTAATGATACACGCTGCGGCCAGGCAGGAAACATGTGACTTATCAGTAACTTTAGACATCGTAAAACAATTTTAAACGAGATTTTATTGTAGATTATACATTTTACTGATACAAACTATATAATATTTACCTTGTTCATTAAAAAATATATATATATTTTATTTTTAAATATATATATATATATTTTTTTTAATCACAATCAAACTTGTGGGAAGAGGGGGGGCGGCGCCCCTAGCGCCCCTATGGGCTGGCCGCTACTGTGTTTGATACACTGTACATTTTCAGAAATGCATGAATAAAGCAACAATATATATGAAGAGGGTCTAGGGGCTGCTTGGACTTTTGCCCATTTGTATTTAATTAACAAATAAATAAACCCAGAGGGTGAATTTTACCCCCAGTAAATCCTTCTGAGATATGGAGTATCACATTGGCCACTAGGTGGAGATGTTTAGTAGGAAATCACTTGGTTCATTAACTAAGCTCCAGACAAGACAAAAGACTAGAGAATAGTAAATAAATACTAAGCTACCTCTGTTTCCATTTTCCAACTGTAGGCCTTATTGGCTGGTGAAGCCTAAGAAGCAACCACAAAAATGTAAGGAAACATAAGTCACCCCTAAGACCCTTATTAAAGGACTTCAGAAGAGACTCAATTAAACTCATTAAGTACAGAAACACATTCAGCACATTTTTCCTGAGGGGTGGAAATTAGCCTACATCTTAATAATAATAATATTTAATTGGCACATTGAGTATAGTTGGAATGTTATTTACACTTTGATCAGCTTTCTGCAACACTATTGTGCAGTAGGCCTATTTCTTAGTTTGGGGTTTACTGTAATAAGGTCAGATGAAAACAAAAAGGCTGAGCAGGATTACAATCGGTTCAAAGATCATCAGTGGAACAAAGATACTTGTATACTTCTGCAACCAACAAGCAGCATGTATTCTATCAAATTAATTATCTTAGTTTTTATTAGGAAACAAAATACTAAATAACTTTTAACTCGTCCATTAGTTTCCATTTGTACGTATGTATTTCAAATTGGAGCTCCTTAGTGTATTTGTATATACTGTGTTTCTCTTTGTACGATTATGGGTTTCTTAACAATAGCTCTTCAATAAAGTTGCTTTGAATTTTAGGAAGTAAAGGGGAAATTGGTTGTTGTTGTTGTTGTTGTTATTCCTCTTTCGTGAAACAACCCAAAAAAGGGTTAAATATTGCTCAGATTATGACTGTGTGTTCTTGGTGTGGTGGGATATGAGATGGCCACCCTCAAAAGCCTACCCACTTTTTCCATAATGCAAATAAAGGGGTACACACACACACAGCTCGCAGATGGCAGTGTCTAAGCCCCGCCTACAGTCTTTTGTCTTCATGGAATCTGTCTCTCTGCTGTCGGCAAACAAACTGTCTTCTTCCTGACAGTAGTGGGCGCTATGAGGCTCTGAGAGTCTATAGAGGACTGCTGCTCATTGTAGGACTCCGTGTTTGCATACAGAGGTGAATCACTGACACACAAACACACCAACTCATCCTGCAGTTTAGATTATAGTCTATAAGTATTTCATACTTTCTACATTCTCTGTGTGTGTTTGCACGGAGGACTGGATAATGAAATTCAAACTGCCCCTCTCCCATCTCCACCTAAATATATACTGGCACACATATGCACTCACATACACACACACAAATAGATCCCTCTCTTCAGCTCAGCAAAGTGTGTGTTGGATTGCAGACCATAGATAGATGGATAGATGGATGGATAGATGTATAGATGGATTGGATAGATAGATGGATAGTTTGAAAGGATAGGAGGGAGAATGAGGATGATGAGGATGAGGAGGCCTCTCTCAAAGCAGCGAGCCCTGCAGCACAGAATTACAACACATAGACTGTACAAGCGGACGCTATTCTTCTGAGATGAAAGGGTTGTGCACTCTTTTCTACACATGATGTATGTTTCATGGCGGGGGGGGGGGGTTGTGGTGAAGCAGCACATGAGTCAAGTGACAAGTCTGCTTCAACCCAATTAAAAACCACAGTCAGCTGTTCTGGATTGAACATTTTAGCCAAATTTTATAATTTAAAGTACATGTTGGATAATCGAGAATGTCATTACGGCCCATATCCTTCTTAGGGACAAAACAAATCTGTAGACAAACAGAAATACAAGTTATAGAAACAATTGTATTCATGATTTTAGGACTGTCCCTTTAACCATCACTGTCAGCTTTGCAGACAAGATAGCTCACACACTAACTGGCAGATTGTCATGGAATTTGCTAAGTACATTCATGCAGAATGCATAATGATATTTATACTGCAATCTCTTAGTGTGAAAACATAAAGATGACAAGACTGGCATCAGATCTCTCCAAACCAAAGGGTATAATACTGAAAAGGTAGAGAATAATTAAAGTAGAACACTGAAAAAGAAATGAAACATTGACTTTAATTAAATTTAGCCTATTATGTCAACAGATTACACATAATCATATTAGGTTAGTTGGAAGCACTAATATGAAGTTGAAACTACTATTTATTTATGTTTATTCAATATTATTGCTTTCAACTAAGCTTGTAATCTGTTGACATAATACATACAAAGTGGGCGTTTAAATGTTTTCAGTGTATATTAAAGATCATTTGTATACTGTAGGCCTTGAGATAAGAGGAGTTTCTATCTGTTCCACTATCTTTTACATCCTTATATAAATTCATTTTGACTCAACATATGATCTGTTATGTCATAAATGCTTGTGTCAGACTATAATGAGTCATTGAGTGTGTCATAGTGCAGCAGCAGCGGCTGTGATTTGGCATTCAGTGCATGAAAATCATGTAATAATGAGTCTGCAATGACATACTGCATCATCCACTGTGCAGGTGAGTATTAAACATTTAGACATGCATGGTGGTCCTACTGTGAGACGGTAGCAGGAAGATTCTATCACATCCGATTCTACATCTCCTGAGATAACAGAGAAAGTCAGAGGATTATTAGAGGGGGGGGGGGGGATAGGAGTCAGGGGGAGGTGTAAGGGAAGGAGGGAGAGAACTGTGTGGACATGTGGAGAGAAATAGGGAAGACAGAAAAAAGTGAGAAGAGCAAGTAGATGGATAGACAGGCAAGAAGAAGGAAGGAGACAGGTGGAGAGAGGAGGGAGGTGGTGAGGAGGGGGGGAGGAAAGAAGTGGAAACAAGAGTGAGCTTAAGGGAGAGTGGGAGGGACAATCGAAGAGAAACCGAGCGAGGAGAGGAGGGAAAGGGACATAGTGACGAATGGAGGAGGAAGACAGAGGAGGCGGAGAGGGGAGGACAGAGAGGAGGAGAGGAGGGGGCGGAGGGAGGGAGGTAGGGAGGGGGGAGGGGGAGAGGAGTTGTTCATTAGAGAGGATGTGTTAGGGACGGGAGGACTGAGGGAGAGGAGAGACTGTGGAAGGGTGAGTTTCATGGACACTGACTAATGAGAGGAAAGGAAGGAAGGAGGCGAGAGGAATGGAGAGGAGAGGAGGGGAGGGGGGAGGAGGTGGCAGGGGTGAAAATTAGACTGAAGAGGAAGAGGGAGTAAGAGGAGAGAAGAGGGGGGGCCTGGAGGTGAGCGGAGGGAAACTGCTTTACCACTGTTGGGTGAGGATGGGGGAGGGGAAGGATCTGCACGTACACACACACACACACACACACACACACACACACACACACACACACACACACACACACACACACACACACACACACACACACACACACACACACACACAGGAAATCTAAAGCGACACGAGAGGAAGACTCCAAGAGAGGGAGACAGGAAGGAGGAAGAGGAGGAGGAGGGGGTGAGGGAGGAGAGGAAGAGGAGGGAGGGAATGAGAGGAGTCATCAATGTGGAGAGTAAAGTATAAGGGGAAGCAGACGAGGGAGGGGGAAGAAAGCACAGGAGTTAAACGGAAGGGGAGAAAGCAGGGAGGCAAGGGGAGAGGAAGAGGAAGAGGGGCATGGGGTGAGAGAGAGAGGAAACACGAGGAGGAGGAGGAGGAGGAGGAGGAGGAGGAGGAGAATTAGGGCAGACATTCAGGGAGGAAGAGGAGAGAAAGTATTGAAGAAGGAGATGACAGAGGGAAATGAATAAGTAAGTAAAGGGAGAAGAAGAAGACAGATAGAGGAGGTGCAGAAAGGAGCAGGGACAGGGGGGGAACAAAGAGAAGAGGGAGATGTGGAGGAGGAGGCAGTGATGCCAAAGAGAGAGTAGATAGAAAGCTGGAGGAGTGTGTAACAGGCTGTTACATGTCAGCAGCAGGATGTGTGTGTGTGTGTGTGTGTGTGTGTGTGTGTGTGTGTGTGTGTGTTTGATTGATTGGCAGCATCAGGTGTGAAAGATCCTGCACAGATATCAGTAAAACAATCACACACACACATCCACCTGTGCACGTACACACACGTACGGGAAACACTAGGAAGAACTCTTTTGAATTGTTCGACATTTTAAATATAAATAAATAATGTGTATTAAGGTGTATTCATCTGAGTAATAGTCAGGACTCTGTCTCTCACATACTTAAACACACAAGGTTCAATCGTACCCCGGTCTCCTGCCCCTTTTCTCTCCACCATGCATACATCAGTACAAGTCTGGACAGCCTGCCTCAGCACACGGATGCACAGCTGACGAATCCCTCCGCCGACACACTGGCAAGTAGTCCTTAATTTATGGGATTTTGAAAGATTGCAGATTAAGAATCATTCAAAAACTACTTCTGATGATTTATAACGCATTATAAACTGTGTTCTATAATTAAAACTGTGCATCATTATCATATAAACGGGTTGGACTGTATGCCGTTTTAAAGGATATTTGTTATCAGCACGATATGTTGGTTAATATTTCGTGTCAATTTACACATGTATGGCAACACAATCTAAAATTGAGAATAGGCTTCATTTAATAGTTTTGGAGGACTACTTTTTGTCAATCCAAACGGCTGGTTGTGGTTGGGAGAGGCGAACGCATCAAGGCGGATGTCCACCTTACTTTTCCCCGGGTGTTGTCCGTCTCCCCGACGCACACTCACGGCTGCTTCCATCTATCCATGCAGTTCACTTCATTGTACTGGCTCCTCTCATCAATTAGGCGATAATTAAGCCTTTTTAGATGCGATAATTGTATTTAAGCGCTTCGAAGAGGAATATAAACTGTGAACAGAGGCGCAGATAAGTTTTGAGTACGAGGAGAGCGGAGAGAAACGAAACACAGGTAGGAGAGCGACTGCTATCTCGACTTCCAACTATTATCGTTACTAATGTAACGCGAGGGTACTAGCCGCAAGCTAACTGGCTAACGTTAGCATCCCGACGACCAACTAGACTTCAGGTTGCACTTTAGTGAGAGAGGGAGGCAAATATCGCCTGGTTTTTATTGTTTGACCTCCAAAAATTACTCGGGACCGTTCAAACTACTAAACATCCCGAAAGAGACCGACAACTCGAGTTATAATAATACGGAGAGCGAGTTTTCACTCCAGCAGACAGTAGCGTCAGGAGTAGTAACAGCAACGTAAGCGTGCGGAAAACAAAAGGACTTCACATGACTGCTCCGTTAAGATGGGGAAATGTCTTCAGCTAGCACACCTGGCTCCATTAGAGCACCAGGTGCTAACCCACCACCTCATATGTTTGGTTTAGTAACACATTAACTAATTTATAGTTAACCAACATGTATACTTAATAAAGGAGTCCCCATACTATTATGTTGGTGTTGCCTACTTTAAAACAAATAACAACACTAGATGAAAAACGTACTAATTATATCTACGAGCATATTAATTGTCACGTTAGAAGCGCCAAGATTGTCAATACGAGTCCAAAATGATACATCAATAAGATAGTAAACATTTACACATTTATGATGTATAGAAAAAAACACTTGTTAAAATGATTTACTAAGTATAAGCAGGTGGTTGAGCAATACTTGACTACACCCTGTATGGTGGGGTTGGCTGTTATGTATTATAGATTTATATCATATAACTGTTGTCAAAGGTCGAGGCTATAGTAGCAGTGTTTGAGGCTACCACCCCCCCCCCGAAAGTAACTCTTTGAAAGTGAACAGAGGCGGGATTATAGCTTCATCTTCGAATCCTCTGTTGCTTTAGTTTAATCGATGCGTCAAAATTAAATCCATCGAGTTAGATGTAAATAAATAGGGCTATGTTTATGTTTGATGCCTTGAGTTTGCAGTGAAGTTAAGGGGACAGCTGTTGTAGTGTCGGGGGGCCACCGGCAGCCGCGACAGACAAAGACTCCCAGAGAGCCTCAGACACTTGTATTGTCTAGCGGAGTTTGCTAGATGTGAATGAATCTGCCCCTCACCCTCTGCAGAGGAGCCATAACTACTCATGTTTTATCTGGAGAATGGGGGAATAAGTTCATGATATCGCCCATATGGCATGCCCGTGCTTTGTTCTAGTTGAAGTTAGGTAAACAGGAGTTGATGATGGGATAGAGGACAGCAAGTATAAGACTCGTTATGCTGCGATCTGTGAGTGATATCGCTCATTGTTTTGTAACCGCACTGTGTTGTGTACCAGGAGGGAGGGAGTTTAGTTGGGTTACTTTCTGTGTCCCGAGTTGACCGTCTAGTCTTTGTGCTGCTGTGAGTCTCACTGCCCGGAGATACATAGAAAAACGAGGCTTGGCCACGTAATAATATAGCACTGACTGTGGGTGACACTCAAAATAAGAGTCCTCTCCACACTGGAGGGCTCATGTTATTTATGGCTCGTTTTTTCTTTCACTTTGTTTTGCAGATGCTTCTACTTGTCTGTTGGGCTGTTTGCTCAGCATGTATGAGGAGGAGCTCCATCAAGTAGTTGATAAATAAACAGCAAAAAGTATGTAACTATTTTGTTAATGGACTTATTGTTCAACTAATTCTTAATACAAGACATAATCTGAACATTCTGTTATAATAAACCTCTTGTATATACATTTTCTTATGTTCTCTGCTTATATATAGCTTTATAGGATTTTAAAAAAACAACAAATGTAAATGAATTCCCCTCGACTATGAGAAGCTGGGACATGAGATGGACATTTCCCACTGTATTTCTGCAGTTTTATCTATAAGAATATAACTGTTGGATGCAACTCTACATATGAGCATCACCATGGTTTGTGATGTGTCAAAACAGTGTTTAGTGCTGAAACTAATAATATTTGCAACTAACTATTTTCTCAATTAATCATTCGGTTCGTCAGATGGTTACAGTAATGCACCCTACAGATCTGCCAAATCAATATCACTGGTACTTACTCGGAGACCTTAGGTTGATTGGATAATGGCCATACTGGACTGATTCTCATTAAATAAAGCTTCTCTGCAAGTCTGTTTTTATTTACTTGGTTATGGTGGTCTGCCTGCTCATATTTGATTGCCACACTAAACCCTAACATCCTGTTACCTTATATAAAAATGATCCCACATGGTCAGGTATACAGACATTACATTGGTAAAAGAGAGCACTGGAATGTGAGCTCAAGTGTTTCTTAATGGTCTGGGGCACTAAATAGCCCTGTGTTCTGTTTGTGGGTGGTGCAGCAGCATCTTCTTAATTAACTGGAGTAATGAAGGAGGACGTGAGTTCATCAGTTTGAGTCCTGTGTTGAACAACAACAAGGGCCTCTGGATTGTGTGTTGAGGTTCCTTGAAGGTCAATATTGTGAGAGAAGATCAGAACGAGAGCAGAAATGTAGCCAACAAACCAATGGCCCATTCATCACCTTACGTCCCATATAACTAATCACACTGGAAGCACATTTTTGATTAGTGAGACACCAAGATAAGAGCCTGATCAAACCACAAATGTAAATTAGTCTGAAAATTAGTCTTAATTTTTTTATTTCCAATGAGCATTACTTGAAATGTTCAGCCCTAGTTTTCAGGCAACCAAGTTCTATCGACTGATGAAAATGAGGGTTTCTGGGAGAGTTGTTGAGTGTGAACATGTTCTCATACAGTAAAGTTATGTTGGGAAATAAACTCTGCTGAAGGGAAAATTATGGGATTGCTTCCAATGTAGCAACATAAGGTGCTGTTCTACGTTACAAGAGTGATTAAGGCTTTATAGGGTTTCAAGTGAAATCCTATCGCAGCCAAATATCTGCCAAGTGATGCAAGTGATATTTTTATGGGAGATTGCATCACATGTAAGACAGAAATGGGTTTTGGTTGATGAACGGTGTTCTGTACGTGCCATCATTCCATATTCAGGGTGTGTGTGTGTGTGTGTGTGTGTGTTGTTGCAGCCATGCCCTCAGTGATGGAGCGCTCGGGGTCCGGGGTCCTGTCCAGGAGCAGAGCCAAGACCGTCACCAATGGCAACAGCCTACCACACTCTGAAGAGGAGAGCAGTGACGAAGAGCATGCTCATGGTACAACACACAGAAACACTAAAAATTATTATAATCTACTGTTTTAACCTGAATTTAATGGGGGGGGGGGGGTTTACTTCATATTGTTTGAAATGTTGTTGTATTAGGTATCCATAGTGAGTGTATTACCTAGTGGATGACACCCCTCTTTCAGAGAGCAGACGGGAATGCTAGAGCAGATATGAAGCAATGAACTGTAGTGGATAAGGGCTGCAGCCAAACTTTAATTTACCGTCAGACAGCCCTTTCAGACAAGACCTGAAGAGGCAGTTTAAAGGCAAGTGGAGAACATATTTTAAATAAAGCATACAATGATTTAAATTTACATTTGGGTGCTGCCAGATTCCATAGAAGTACATTGCTTAGCTTTTGTGCTGGTAGTCCTGTGTGTCTTTCCAAACTGGGTGCATGCCGACCACCATCTCCTTTAATTAAAACACTGATGGCTGATAAGTACTGAATACAACCCAACAGACATCCGAGCTATCCCTTCCATTACTGCGATTAAGTTTATTGTGTAATATGTATAACAGTTGACATTTCCATTGTGCAGATACATAAAGTCAGCTGTTGGGTTGCACTGCTGCAGAGCTTCTTCAGTGCCTGCACACTGCTTTCCTCTGTCCTCCTCTCCTCCTCTCCTCCACCCCTTCCCACACTCTTCCATCATCTGCCCACATCCATCTTTCATTCCTTCATTCCTCCTTCACACAATGGCTGCTCATGATCTTTGCATGTTCAGTTATCTCACTAGAGACATGTACTCGAGATATCTTTATAGATCAAACCGTTAAACTGGAGTAGTTGGGGAGCGATTTAAAAGGCTCCCAGTTTTCTGCTGTTGATGTAGGTCTGAGACTTTGCATCAAAAGCCACCATCCCTAATAAAATGTTTCCTAATTTCTTGCCTCCTTTTATGCCCCTTCTTCCTTTCCTTCAATCCAATCTGCTTTACTCTTGCCCTTCCTGTCTCCTCCCATTCCTTACCATGTACTCCAGTTTCTATCTTCCCTCACTCCACCCTTCCTGTCCTCTCTCCTGAGGAAACGGTAATCTGTCCTCCTCCTCAGCTGCTGGCCTGCCTCTCTCATAGTCTCTCTTCACTCCTTGCCTTTACCCTCTTTACCACAGCACTAATGAATTAATATCTGCCATCCGCTGTCGTTCATCCCTCTCTCTTCCCCCCTATCTGTCACTTAGTGGTAAATATGTTTTAATCAGGGGTCGGCAACAGGCGGACCTCGATCCGGACCCAGACACTGACCTATACGGACCCGGACCTATAATCAATACATTAATAGGGGATTTCAATTTTGACGGGGCGATTCTATTTTAACCGCTGCCAACAGGGGGCGAAAGAGACGAGTGAGCGATACAGGGAGAGAAACACAAGAAGAGACGACAGAGCGGCAGAGAGAAGCGGAGAGGAAAGTAAGTGAAGAGAATAATTAGCGATACAGGGAGAGGAGAGTGAACAGGCGCATGGGCGGCGCCAGGATGTTTTTGCTGCAGTAGCTCAGCAGTTGCTATATGACAGCACGGCGTTGCTAGTTAATTCAAAAATAAATAAACAAAAAATACCAGTGGGCCAAGCACGAGACTGTTCATATTGTAGCGTTCACCGCTATTCAAAATCACAGATCACTTGAGCCTTCAATGTCGAAAACGTTCTCTTTATTTTTCTGGTATTGACGGCCACAGCCACGCCTTACAGAGCCAATCAATAGTATAACACTCATTATGACTTTTCCCACAACACAACTCCTACCGTCTCGTACTCCCTCCACACACACACCGAAAACGCACACACACCTGGAAGGGGCGGTCTCTCCCTAACTCCCACCAACAACATTGCCTAAATAACTTTACAAATGTACTAAACTGTGCACATCTGATAACTGAAATAACTATTAACTTGGACACGCTAGAATATTATTATTAATATTTACATTAAAACATTTATAACATTACTTTGCAAGGTAAGCACAACCAAAATTAGTTTGTAAAAGCAGAATTTGAACACTGTTTCCGGAAAATATTTTTGTATAATACCATTACACCCTAAGCGTACAAGTACACAATAGCGATCGTTCACTGTTTCAACTGGCATGCTGTGGCATTTAACCTCATCACCACACCGCAAACAGACCACACGCACACACACACACACACACACACACACACACACACACACACACACACACAGAGATAGCAGGGTTGTCCGGCTGGAGATCGCGGTCGTTTACGCTGACTTGTGAGAAATCTTTCCATTTTCGATCTGTGTTCACATACTGAGAATTATAACAACATTAGCCAAGTAACAGTTTGCGCTTTAACTTACAAAGACCCCAGATAGATCTTGCGAAAATGTGTATAAAAATATATTGATACATTTTCATAACAAAACAATGGGGTTGCTAAGCCGTTGCTAGGCCAATTGTTGGAGTTGCTATAGCAACTCCAAGCTACCCCCTGGCGCCTGGTATTAAAGAATGAAATATAAATGTTCCATACCTTCAGAATCCTGCAGTCTGTCTGTTATTGCAGTACTGCTGTTTTAATGTGTTTGTCAGTTTATGCAGTCAAATGTCAAACTGCAAATGGCTTTATGAGAGTCCACTGAAGCACAGGTTGTTTCCATAAAGGAACATTTACTGCGTTACATACTGTATGCCTTGTCAGAAATAAACAGACATAATGGTACCAGGAAGCTGTTTTATAAAAGCCACATCTGTAGCTTCTGAAATCGAAACACACATTTATTCATCTCCATGCTTTCAATGACACACTCGATAGCCAACACACTCTCACTCCATAATCGTCCAGGAGCGACGTTTGGTCAGGGTCCCGTGGCGTGCAGTTGTGACGCTCCTAGGCTCCTTCAGCTTCATAAAGGGACGCAAATAGCTTTCAACTGATTGCAATGTATTCCCATCTACTGCGGGATTTGACGCTCATGGAAGCACGGCATTCGTTTGTGTCGGCTGCCCTTAAAGGCAATGTGAGCGTCCATTCCCATTGGATAACGGAGAATTGTACACCCGGAAGTAAGTATTCCCCTTACTGTCGATTGATTTTACAGTGATATCTGCACTACTCATCGACTAAAAAACACCAGATTATCCTTGTTAATTACACAACATTGATTGGTTTAAATTGTGTGCAATTGTTTTTATATTTTCCCCCTTCGATTCGGAGAAACAAATNGTGAACAGAATAATTAGCGATACAGGGAGCGGAGAGGAGAGTGAACGGGCGTGTTAGCAGCAGACAGGGAGAGACAAATAATTACACATGGCGCTCTCCAAGAAGAGGAAAGTGGACAGTGAGAACAGAGATTTTAACCCTGAGTGGACTCATTCATGTTCATCCTGCCCACTGGGAGCACAGAACCAGTGTGTCTCATTTGTTCAGAGATCGTGGCGCTCATTAAAAGTGCCAAAACGCCACAATGAGACAAAACAGAAAGTGTTTGACCAAACATTCCCTCAAGTTAGAACTGAGGTCCCAAAAAATAAGCAGTCTCAGAGCCCGATATGATCAGTCCACCATTATCAAAATTAAAACTAAATATCGTTCCAGGCAGGCTATGCGAGGCTAACCAATGAGCACCTGCATGTGTATGAGAATGGCCCTGACACCATTTCAGCCCAGATTTAAACTCCTGGCAGGGCAAGCTTGAACTCAATTCTCGCACTGAATTTAAAAAAAGTGAGTGAGCGACTGCAATATAAGAGGGAAAGAAAGAGAAACTTTAAAACTGTTCAATTGTTATGATGTGTAAAGATTGATATTGTTCTACAATCGTCTGAAACTGTTAAGTCATGATGTGAAACGGTTAACAAAGAAAAAGGGAAACTCAAGCTGCTGCTACACTTTATTTTATTTATCTAAAATGAAGCACTTTAAGATGCACATGTTTTCAAAAGCTATTTTATTTATTTTCTCTTTTATTTTTAAATGCAGCCCGAGAGGAACATTACACATATCCACAGTATTTACTGTATATCTGTAGAGTTCAATGTTAATTGACAATAAATATTGTTGTTTTTGAATTGTACTTTCTCTATTTGATTGGCAGTCAGTTGTTGATAACATGCATATGCTGATAAAGCTACAAGTCACTTCAATATATATCACACTAATTCAGGAAGCAAGTTAGACATTTTGATGTTCCGGACCTTTGCATGGGGAGATTTTCTCTAACTGGACCTCGTTGAATTTTAGTTGAATACCCCTGCTTTAAATTGAGCATTATCATGCATTAAACTATTTATCAAGACATATGCTAGCACTATTTCCATATGAACTTCTTGTTCAAAGAGACAGATTATATGATCTCATTCAAATGTTTCTGCTATCCTGGTTGAACCAAACTGATCGAAACACAAATGTTTAGAGTACATATTGTTAATGGCATCAGACTGACCAACAACTATGGTTAGGACATTCCTAATTTACTAATAATGTTAATGTTTTTCTAATGATAGAGTATATCTAGCTCTGCAACTTCTTAAAACATCTACAGGAATAATTGTCCCCATCCGCTACTATCTCTACTTCCTTCTGGGCAAAAAGAAACTGATATTCTTCTTGTGTCTCTCTCTGCAGACAGTATGATCCGAGTGGGAGGAGACTACCAGGCTCAGATACCAGAGTTCAAACCAGGTAAGCTGAAAGAGGGAAGCACGAGAGAGAGGGAGGGAGGAAATCAGGGCTGAGTAGTAGGAGAAATAGAGGTGAGGAATGAAGGGAATGCTGATGAGGAGCGAAATGAAGGTCAGATGACCAGTTAGTGTCCGTCCTTTTGCATGTGTTTGCCCTTGCTCAGTAATGGAAATTCAATGTGGATTGACAGGTTAACATAGAAGGTGGGTAAGGAAGGGTTGAACCCAATAATGCAAACGTCTTTGAAGGGGTTTGCTTTGCAGTGTTCAAACCCTTTATTTGATTTACTTATAGAACATTGTAGTGATATTAACTCTAGGGAAATGTGGCTTATTATCACATCCTGATTCATTGTATGATCAGTAGAGCAGACGAGGGAGAAGCAGCAAACCATCCTCCAGTTTAATGTCTTTTTGGAAAACACAGGTGTTGAATTCCCAAAGCGGCTGACATGCCACCCGCTTGTGCTCTTCTTTCTTCCTGACGAAGATGGAGCCTAAACAGGAGAAATCATGCAAAGCAGAGGGAGAAAGAAAGTTAATATAAGGGTTGATAAGTAGACAATCAGTAATGTGCATCGTGTCTTTGCAACTCTTGAGTCGAGTGGACTGTGCTCATTAGTGATGTGCACCGTACTCACCTGTTATAAGAGCCAATCCTCACCAACCACCATGAAAAAATAATCAGCCACCAGAACCCGACCCAAACCACAAGGTTAGGACTGACACAAGCAGACAAGAGATAGAGACTTGTCTTAGTCATGTAACAAATGATCTTTCTGGTTGTTGGTCTACTATCAGTGTATATTTTAAAACCCAAATGAACCAAAGTCATTCCAGGTTGGTAAAGGCCTGTTTATAGGCCGGTAGATTGGTAAAACCATTCTAAAATGGCAGTTTCTTCAAACCGCTCTTGGTGTCAGCTTAAAAAAACAAACCTCTCGTTTAAGCATGGAGAAGGGAGGGAAAGAGATACACGTCTTTAAATGTCAAATGTGATCTACTTTTTGTAAAAACACAAAATGTCCTTGTTTGTTGTTTCTCTAACAGACAGTCCAAACCGCTTCAATGAGAAGGACCATAGGAGCATGTTGGTCTGGTGTCCCAGTGTCATGCTGTCTGATGCAATGTGTAAGACACACACACACACACGCACACACACCTTACCTCCTTCTCTAGTGCAAGCCTGTGACCTTCACTTTAATGGCTATTCGCTCACCAAAGAATAGCAATTACAAATCTCATTCTGTGTTTTCTCTGTCTCTCGCACTCTTTTCTTTCAAATTCTTTGTCTTCCCCTTTCTTTCTCTCTTTCATTAATTTAATATTTGTATCTATTTTCATTCTACCCCATCTATCACTGTATATGTCCTTCTTTTCATGATGCTTTTCCTCTATTAAACCTATGTTTCTTTCTCATCTTAATCCAGTGGACGAGTACATCCTAATGGCTAAAGAGAAACATGGATACAACATGGAGCAGGTACGTACGGCAGAGGAACATCTGAAAGTCTCTTTCTGCTCTCACTGCTTGTGTCTCTCTTGTTGTTCCTGTCCCTGCTTGCCTCACCCTGTCTCGGTCTTGTCTCTCCCCTCAGGCTCTAGGCATGTTGCTATGGCACAAACACGATGTGGAGCGCTCGCTTGCGGACCTGGCCAACTTCACCCCGTTCCCCGATGAGTGGACAGTGGAGGACAAAGTTCTGTTTGAGCAGGCCTTCAGCTTCCACGGCAAGAGCTTCCACCGCATCCAGCAGATGGTGAGAGACACACTTTATTCAGAGGTCTTTTTTTATTTTCAATGAATGTAAAAAATAAACAGACTGTGCTCTCTATTTATTATCTTATTACTGTGTTTGTGTGCAGCTTCCAGACAAGCTGATCTCCAGCCTGGTGAAATACTACTACAGCTGGAAGAAGACCAGGACCAGGACCTCCGTCATGGACCGAGCGGCCAGGAGGCTGGTCACCAAGAGAGAGAAAGAAGACAGGTGGGACACACCATGCACAAGTTCAGACAGTCCTCTGAGGAGTGACATTTACAAAGACACACAATGAGCATCCTGAAAAACAAGAGTCATGAATATTAATCACATGCTTTGATATTATTTCTTGTCATTTTCAGTCGACATTCTCAAGCATTTTAGAAATACTTGTGATGAAACCAGACATAGTTAAAATGTCAAGAAGTAGTTTAATCGCTGGTTGTTTGACTTGAATGTCTTTCTTCTTGCAGTAACGATGAGGTTGAGGAGGCAGAGCCCGGCAGTGACAGTGACTTTGAGATTGACACCAAGAAAGAGGTGGGCAATATAAAACTTAACAGAGGTTATTGGCTGTGTGTGGCATGCTTATGTCAACAATCTCTCTGTTTTTATTAGTCATGACTTGCCTGAGGCAAATCAATGCCTTCTGTCAGCAATTTCAACTTCATTTATTAAACATAAATCTAAAGCAGCCTTCCTGCATTGCCTGATTAACATTTGTGATTCCACAGGCGGTGAAACCAAACCCCAACAACAGCCACGCAGACAAGGCGGCCGCCAGCCGCTCGGGGCCGCTGAAGAAGGAGAACCTGGGGGCTCAGTACCGCTACCACCCGCTCAGAGCCCGCCGCCGGCCCCCCAAAGGCATGTACCTGGAGCAGGAGGACATCATGTCGGTGTCCGCCTCACACAACGCCGGGGTGCTGACCATACGGCAGCTGGACACACAGCTGGTGTCACTCAAGAGACAGGTATACACCGAGTCTGAGTAACCTGCCTTCTGTTGCATCTAATGTCATCAGTGTGTATGAATGTTTTAAAGCAACATTCAAATAGTCGCACAGCAAGTGAATCTTCATTGCATTTCCCTGTATTTCTGTACAGTTGCAGATAAAGATTATGACATGCAAATGTTATACGTTTTATACTAATTGTGGAGTTTGTTCGCAAAATGAGTTTGCGTACAGAGCACGTATCTGTAATGACACGGCGGTCTAGCAGAAATGTAACTGCACCATAAATGAAATGATAATACCGAAATACCAGCAAAATCAAACATGTCCCAATTAGATTGATGACATCCTAAAGCGTGAGGACACAACTTCAAAGCTTCATTTGAAAGCCTCTAAATAAATGTGTGAAAACAAACACTTGGTGTGGTGCAGCCACTGAGCTTCATGTATTTGTGTTTTGTTTTCAAACCTCAAATAGATTTGTGTCCATGTAGAGGAAGTTTTAGGGAACTCAAACCTGCATGAAAAGAGGAAAATGTAACCCCTCCTCCAAGGCTTTATGGTGCAACAGACAGTATATTAAATTATTTTTTCTGTGTCAAATGATAATGAATTCAGTCTCAGTGAGGGGTCACTTTGATTTGTACTGTTAGTCTTGCATTTGACAAGCAGCTCCAAACATTAGAAAATGAATTGCTCGTGACAGTAGACTATTCCTAAAGTGTAACTGCATGTTTTAAAGTGACAGAAGCCTTTTAGCGTTTAGGAATAAACCCCGCCCCTTCTCTTTCCTCCATAGGTCCAGTCCATCAAACAGAACAACAGTTGTTTGAAACAGGGTTTAAATGAGGGTGTGGCAAATTTAAAACCGTCCGAGGTAAGTTTCTTTTTGTACAGTTTTCTTTCTCCTTTACATCCATCCATCGCCTCTTCCTTCTCTCTCATGTCTTCACTCTGCCCTTCCTCGACTCCCTCCAGATATGATTTCCCCCCTGGTGGGACTGAGATTAGTCTAATCTGCCCTCTCCTCTCATGATGTCACTTTCACTCCTCTCTTGTTTTACCACCTCCCTCCCTCACTCTCTAATCTCTCCCCCTTCTCCTCTCGCCCTCAGACTGCCCCAAAGATGAACTCCCGTTGGACCACAGAGGAGCAGCTCCTGGCTGTGCAGGGTGAGTAGAGGCTGCAGCACCCCCCCATACTGAGATTCAGATTCCAGCTGTACTTTAAGTGAATTAAAGGAGAAGTAAAGCAGCTACTGTTCCAAATCAGTGTTCATTGCTTTTAGTCAATTAAAGACACAGTTGTCTCATAGAGGAGCCTTAGAAGTGGCTCATTCATTAGCAGAGGCATTTATTGTTGTTTGTCTCGGACACATAGCTGTGCACGCCTGGGCGTCCGTCTGCATCAATCGTGGGGAAAGTTCTGAATGATTGAATGAGATGCATTTAGTCAGAAAAACGGATTACTAGCTGAGCAGCTGCAGTCAGCCAGAGTGCCTTTGAGCAAAGCGTTAAACTGCAGCTGTGCAGAGCAAACAGAAGAAGAGACTCGTTTACATGCACTCTCACATTCCAATGTGGGTCAAGTTAAAAACCTATTTCTGTTGGGATAATCCAGATGTAGCATTTGTATGATAAGATGTGGGATATGTGGTTATTATTCCAGTTTTAAGAGCTTTTGTTGGACATTTGGAATATTATAACTTCTTTACGGCCGTTTGCAACACGGTCAACATTTCTGTTCAGAAGGAGGACAAAGCCTTCTCTAAAACGTTCTGAAAGCCTTGGACATTAAAGAGCATCTTGCAGGTTTTTATTTTTTCTACATTTATGCTTAAACTTGCTTGAAAATTACAATTAAAAAAGTGAATGTAGGATTTGATATGTTTTACGAGACATAAGGGTAGGAATTCAGAGGGAAAGGAGCAATTTTGAGCTCTGCTCTTAAAAACGGCTTTTTTTAAGGTCATACGTCAAACGCGTCACATTACATAACAAAGGGGAAACATCTCCGCTCTCTGACCGCGGGTATAGTTAGTAGTTGCGTTGAGTTGAGCGGTTGTGTTTTAAGGAGCTGGTATTTTTCGGTAGTTTTACATTGTATTTCACCATTTGTAATCATGGTGCAGTATTGTGTTTGTGCAGGTTGCACAAATACCAGCCTGTCAGGACATCGAGTCCACAGTAAAAAGGACCGGAGCTAGCGTTCGTTCCTGGGTGCGTTGTGCATCCACCTCCCTGCAGCACATACTCTCCACAGCTTTATCAGGAAACCGTATTACTTCTCTCTCCCCCCCTTCGCTGCTCTCTCTTTCTCCCCTCCGGTACACGGCACTGTAAGACGTAGTGTGGAGTTCTGTGTTGGCTGTACTGCTCCAGCCGTCTCCTTTGTGTTTGTTTGTTTCCCCCTGTCTGTGTTGTTTGCGTGGTGACTGTCACTCCTGGCTCCCGGCTCAACCTCCACTCACCTGCTGCAATCAGCTGTGCACCCTCCCCGACTACACACCTGCTTTCCATCAAGCCATTTACAACGGCATATCAACGGAGGCTCCACAACCTTTCTCCGCCAGATCGTCAAGTATCAGCCGTATCTCGCGTCTCTCCTCCGGTACACAGCACCGTAGTGTGGAGTTGCATTAGGTAACGCGAGATACGGNCCGCGGTGACCTCCTCCTCCACCCCCCCCACCGGGAGCTCCAGCCTCAGGGCCTCACCCCCCAGCTCCTCCTCGTCCTCCGCTGCAGGCCAGATGCCCCCGTCACTCGTCGGGCTCAAAGTGGAGCAGCCCAACTCGCACTGACACACACACACGCACTGACACACACGCACTGACACACACACACACACACTTCCGCCACCCTTTAACTCAATCACATGGCCACAGGATCCATCAAACACACTCGGGCGACATCACAGCTCTTAAAAAGCAGGAAGAGTGTGTGCCCCCCCCAGCCCCTTTACTGTACCAACAAACACCTACCTCCAGATCATCGCTCACGAGTGCATACACACACACACACACACACACACACACACTACAAACAAGCTAGGAACTGAAACCTACCTGCACACACACCTCACTAAACAAAAAAAAAAAGAGACACTGGATCATCGAGCTTCTGAAGGAAACCCACCGGCTCGTTTCCATGGCAACAGCTGAACATCTGGACGAGTGTGGTTGAATACAAACACACACATACATATGTAATGTATATCTATCTATACTGTTGGTTCCACTAGGCAGGTTTTAGATCCTCCGAGAACAACCTTCAGGAAATTTAAATAACGAATAAATGTTGGGTAAGAAAGTGATTGAGAGGATGTGAAGAAACACGCCTTTCCCTAACGACCTGCGCTTTAAAACTCGGGACCCTCAGAGGAGAGGAAAAGGTACTTTGCAAAGAAACGGCTTTGTACTCGAGGCTGTGACTTTACCGTCACGGATTTCAAGGAGCAGCAGATCTCCCTCCTCTCTCTCTCTTACTAGTATTAACTGGAGTGATGTTTTATGACTATACTTTTAAAGTGAGCTCTAGGTAGGCAGTTAGTTATTGTAAGTAGTCTAGATTATGATGATTATTGACTGAGCACTAAAGAGAAACAGTTGAACACGTGTGATTGGATGCTCGGTGTTAAAGCCACGCTGCTTTCTGTCTGGAATTGTTCCAGTGGTTAACCGCTAACTTGTCACTGCAGAGAAACATTAGCCTCTGAGGTAAATATGTGCAGAGGACAGGTGTTTAAAGCAGGTTTACAAATGTCAAGGGGACGCCTGACCTCTCCTGACCTCTGACAGATAATCAAACCCTGAAATATGAAATGTTCTGCCAAAGTCTGCTAATGCTTTAAAAGCTCATTGCTTCCTGCATGTTCGACGCGGTAAAGGAGTGAAACGAAAGATGGTAATGAGTTCATCGCGAATTTTGGGAAACAAGCATTCGCTTTTTTTTGCTGGCAATGATACTGAAAGTTTGATTCTCAAAATGCAAAACAAACAAATCTTTGTTTGTTTTTTTACGTATGCCTGTTCATGCAGCTCTCCACACAGATCTGGGCTCAGTGGAGTATGGGTTTAAACTGCGTTCAGTGCTTCTCCACTCAGCGTTTAGTTTCCTCGCGGCACTGAGCAGGATCACAGCGACCATCACGTCGGTCGGCTTTAAAGTGGCTCGCCTTTTGACTTTCTTAATCGTCCCTTCCTCGAAAAACTGCTCGTGTATGAACTGTATGTGAGAAGTTGTTTACATTGTGGAAATTGTTTGTGTTTGAGAAATTTCTTTTTTTAGAATAAAGAAATGACCAAATACTAAAGCTTAATGTCATCTCTTAAGAAAACGAGCGTATTGAATGAAACTGTCAGAGCCTGGTCTTCTCATCAGCTGTTGTCAAACCTCTGTGGCCCCAACAGGTTGGGCCACCTGCAGCGGCTTCACATTCCTGAGCAGGGCGAGCTCTGTGGGGCCGGTCTGAAGGCAGATAACTGACTACATGGCTTCTGGACATACAATAGTTTGAAGATATTCGACCTCGGCTACAGTGATGTTTGTTCTTTCTGATGTAAAGTCAAGGTTGTAACTGTTTGCAATGAAGTTGTGGGGCGCTGAACTATTTTGATTTATGATAGTAATTACTTATCTTTCAAATTTGAAGGAGGGTGAGCAAGCATCTTGAGGAACATTCATCATTAAGTCCTCCAAAAAAAAAAGTTTATTTAATAAGAACACTGAATATGTGAATCATAACAGTGATTGACAATATTATCATATTCATTCAGACAAACATCGATGAGACAGTTAATTAATGTACTTATTGCAGCAGTCTGCATAGATTTGGTACCCCTACTGGTCTCAGAGTGAAACCAACTCATTAAGTTAAAATTCATTAAATGATGTNTCCACCTCCTTCACCTCCTCCACCTCCTTCACCTCCTTCACCTCCTCCACCTCCTCCACCTCCTTCACCTCCNAGTTAAAATTCATTAAATGATGTCTGCCACCTTATATATTTATATTTAAGGCTTTACTGATGTGCCACAATAATGTCACCTAATGTTATTGAATTAAAATATCAATATTGTGGCTTTCCAAGTTAACATTGATTGATATGACTGCAATTAAATCAGCATATACTTCTGCCAGGGGATGCCACCCCTGAAATCCTCTTGCCACCCCATGAATATTTGTCTAGATCCGCCCCTGCCTGGAGCTCATTCCTTTAAATGTGGCACAAATGACCACTTGGTCTCAACGATGAACTGTTTACAATTTGGCGGTCAAAGGTTACCATGACCCATCATTTAGGAACTTCGTCTAATTCACAAATCAAATGTTAGTGATGAAGGTGTAGAAAGACATGATGTAAACTAACATGAAGGCAGAGCTCACATATTCTTGGTGGACGATCTGAATGTCTTATTACGAGTAAATTAATCAACAGATCTGTAAAACTAATTTTCTTAACAAGGAATAATTCATAAGCACCACTTTAAATCTTTGTTTAAAAAAAAAAAAGGATTCATCATAAAAAATTGCCTACAATATCAATTAGTGGACTAAAAGGAGCAGCCTTCAATATTGATACTCCATGCAGGATGCCCAGGGGCGGCGGGTACTGTAGGCTAGGGAAGGCTAAGCCTTCCCAAATATTTGTGTCACTGCATCTTGATAAAAGAAAAATATAATGTGTGTGTCTTTGAAATTAACGCTGCTATGCAGCCATCTGTGCCGTGTAGGCCTACTACGAAGCCAGTTCAACAGACCCTGGATACGTTTGAGTTATTAACTAACCCTAAAAACGCGCTCGCTAAGCTGTCCTACGACGCTGGTTATCAACTCGTAATCGAGTTGATAAGCCAGGTAAAACAAGTTATTTAGCCTTCCCAAACCTGAGCCTCACGCGCCGCCTTTGAGGATGCCTATTTAATATAGCATCAGGTCTCAATAGATCTAATTTCATTTGATATACTGTTGGGTGGTATCATTTACTGTGATAGCATACTCAGGGTTTTAAATAATCATCTGTAAAGTATCCATATAAGTCATTATATTAATGTGGTGCAGTGAGGAAAACAGGTGGAAGGGGGCATAAACTTTAATTATACTTAAATGTACTTAGTTTCATTTCACCCAGCAACAGTAGGCTGTATGTTTAATTCCTCACACCTTATCTAGTTAAATACAACAAAAAATAAAGATGTATTGATCATGTAACTGTTATGTAATTTCACACAGGAACTGCTGACTGTAACGTAACATCAAAAGTCTTGACAAAATAATATATACTTACGGGTATAAATATAACTGGTGCAATGTTTCTCTGAAGCTGAGGAACACTTCCTGCACAGCTTAAAGTGACCCAGTTCCCCCACACACCTGCACAGGAAACAGTCGGTTGACGCCCCCTCCTGCTGATGTGGAACATCACAGCGTCTAACAGATAAACAGGATCTAAACTAGCAGAACATATTCATCTTGTTTATCAAGATGAAACTTAAACCAAATTCATTTATTCAATGGGCTCCTGGTACCAAATACTGTCTTAAATGCTACCCACCAAATAGTAACAAATAAGCAGCAATTCACGTTTTTCAGACTAATGGAATATTTCATCCCCAAAATGGCCCTTTTTACATGAATGACTGACCAGTTTGTTTTGTTGCATGACTCAAGAGTTTTAGTGAAGTATTCTTTTAAGCAGCAATTCCAGGTTTTTCATAATGGTTTTGTCTGGGATTAGAGCTGAATTACCTCAAAAAGGGGGTTTACATTTGAAACCAAACAGAACATATATTCATATAATGAGCCTGTGAAAAAACCTTGATTTGTTCGGACTCTTTTGCTCAAATGGGGAAACTTTAGGACACCTTTAGTCATGTGCTCAGAACAATTAAAATGTTACCAATCATTATGTAGTTAAACATAATCTGACATGACTGAAAGAAGAGGTTTCTTTGTCTGAAACAAATGTGTCTTGCTTTCGGCATAATGGATTCCAGAGGCAGACTATCATTATATCATTGTTTTTATTACTATCATTGTAATTTTTCATCATTTTGTCTTTGCACAACAAAAAAAAACAAATAATACATTTTTCAGGAGTTGATCACCCCTCCCAACCCCAAACCCACCACTACAGTTACAGTTTGCTCAAAACACATTTAAAATCAATGTCAATTACAGCAATGTAAAACGAAAATGTAAAATAAAATCAACCCTGAAAGAGATAATATAACAGCAACAGCCAGAATAATAATTAGAATCCAATACCCAGCACCTTAATACAATGATCAACTTTGAAAGAAAAAAAATCTGACGTATTAAAAACTGAAATCTAAAATAATAAAACGACAGTGTGTCATTGTGAGAAAGAAAGAAATAAAGTTACCAGGAGACGGGACCAGGCATTGTCCCCCCCGCCCCCCCTTCTCTAACCCCTCTTCTTGGGAGAAAGGAAGTGACGTCATCTGGTTTGAACGTGTGCTGTGATACGAGAACGTTTGGCGAACAAGTCTCTCTGCTTCCATAAGGCCTTAAAAATGAACAGATGAACTGAGAAAAAAAAAGGCCGAGCAGTAGTCGTCACCACCGCCATCTTTAAATACATCCATCTGCACTTGAGGGGGGTTGTGTTTAATCCGATAAACTATGAGCTGTGTGTTAAAGGTGCACTACACAGAAGAAAAAAAAAGGCAGCAATGATATGATCCGACGTGACCCNGAAATTTCCAACGACACAAAAATATATTATCAAATCAAAAGAAGAAGAAAATAATTCACCATTCGTCGTTGTCGATTCTTTTTTTTTGTCTTCCAGTGATCTTTTATAATATACACACACACACACACACACACACACACACACACACACATACACACATACACACACACTGTTTGTTACATACTCCAAAAGGTGTGTGTTTGGGAGTAGCAGAAAGCGGATGTGGGGGGGTAGAAATGCGTCGGTTCAGGGTTGACATTCTGGATATGAAGGCGCGATGCCAACCGAAGTGATACCAACAATAATAAAAAAAAAAATACAAATAAATCATTTGAGCATGTATGTGCTGACAACAAGAACAAACCCTTACATTTAAATTCTACAAAGAAAGGCAACGTAAAATCAACAACCCCGTCCACAAACTGTCCGTCCCTCCCTCGTTCACCCCTCTTTTCCAGTGCACAACTCTTTTTTAAAAGCCATAAAAGAAGAAGAAATTAACAAAACAAACAAAAGAAAGACTTGAAGAACTATCGATGATGTCATCATGACTCGATGAGAGAAATTAATGAGTGAGGAAGACAAAGGGAGTGAAGAGGCGAAAACATGGATGTGTTTGTGCCGAGTTTGAAATTAGAGGGTTGAAGAGTGTGTGTGTGTGTGTGTGTGTGTGTGTGTGTGTGTGTGTGTGTGGAGGATGGATCAGGCGGATTTTTAAAGTTCATTTTTAAACAGGAGGGTGAAGAGGGTCCTTTAACCAACAACAGCATAGTCTTTCCATCCAAAGTCCGTGTGTGTGTGTGTCTGTGTGTGCATGTGTGTGAGAGGGGGGGGGTTTCAGCAACCAAAGTCCCGGCTCAGTTGGAGTCCATTCAGAGTCGGAGGAGAATCAGAACAAATTCAAATCTAGACTCCTTTCATGAGAATTCCAGCAAAAATAAGGCTCCACACTTTCCATCAATCCTCACTTGTTAGAGATTCAGAGAGAACGTTGGCTTTCTTTTATTATCAGCAATTTCTCCACTCACTTTGTCCTCCATCTTAACCCCCCCCTCCGATTTTTACCCGGTTGTCTTTCCTACACAAAAAGAGCTGGCAGCAGAACCGTGCAGAACAAACTGAATAAATAGCAGGAAGAAGTGACAGGAGTGGTCAAAGTGATCAAAGTGAGACGACTAAATAAACAGAGAGCAGAGCGGACATGCAGAAGAGTGGAACGTCTAAGTAGAACGTGACGAAAGAAAAGCCCAGCGGGGAGAGAAGACCCTCGGTCTATAAGTACTTCACGACTCAGAGGACACGGACTCAGAGTTTCTAATGGCCTCGTGTACTTAAGGAACTTCTAGAAAACAACGCTTTTCTAGTCTCAGAGGAACCGATAGCCCTACTTCAGACCTTTGTCCACATAACAATCGGCTTTCTTTTTAAAGTGATCCCACCCTGTAGCTTACCTCCTGACCTCCACTTACAGCATCCTCCTCCCTACCTCCCCTCTTCACCCTCCCACCTCTGAACCTCTCTCCTCCGCACTCACAGTTTGAGCTCGTTGGCAATCTTTGAGGCAATGTTCTTGAAGGCGATGGAGGTGCCGGAGATGCGTTTGAAGCGCACGCCGTTGAGGGAGAGCCGCGGCAGCTTGCACACCTCCATCTCCCATTGGACGAAGTCGTCTCGCGCGGGGTTTCCCGACACGCACAGCAGCATGTAGCGCTCGCGCAGCTCGTACTCGCAGCTGTTGGAGTCCAGCACCTTGCGGATCTCGCGCATCATCTCCGCCGGCTCCATGGACGACGTGGTCTTCATGGACCAGGTGAAGCGCAGCGAGCGAGGCTTCACCGACTCCTTCTGGAGGCCGATGGCCGGGGGGGTGCCGGTCCCACCTGAGGGGGGAGGAGAGGGGAGATGAGGTAAGAGTAATAATCAGGCAAGAGGCAAAAACTACAGATTTTTTATTTCAGTTTTGTTCTTTTCAAATTAGTGTTATTACATTATTTTATTATTGTATTTAACTTTTTTATGAAATGGGAATGTCATCTTCTTGTTGCTGTGTCTCTGTTTGTGTTTCCTGCTTGTTCTCATTAAATAATAATAAATACAAGTAAGAAGGGATGATACAAATAATGGGTAAAAGAGGCAAAGTGAAGAGAGGAAAAAGAACTAAGAGGAAGTGCAATGCTAAAATGTTAGCATAGCACTGACTGAACAGAACTCCATTCAGAAAACTCCATTCAGAAAACCAGCATTTTAAAAGTGTCATGCTTGTTCTCTTGCGGACTGACCTGACTAAGCATTAATGTAGACTTTCAACACATCTGCATTATAATGGAGTTACTTCGGCATAATATTTATACACTTTGCTTTTAAATTACAGCAAAATCTGTTTATCTTGGGTTTAAATGCTCCCGTAAACCACATTAATTCAGCCCAATTAAGCAATGTGATAAAAGGTCATTTTAAGGTGTTATAATTGGAAAACTTTAGGACATAATCATTGAAAGAATGCTACCAGAATACCACTGTGTTGGTTCTAATATTTCCATCATTAGAGCAGAGTTCCTAAAGCAAACCTACCGGTGTTACCAGACCCTGGGGAGGAGTTGTTCTCATCGTTGTTGGAAGAGGAGAGGACCCCGCCGGACGTCTTCTCCGACTTGTCCACTGTGCTGCTCAGCATAGACCTGGGTGAGGGGTGGGAGAGAGGAAGAAGAAGAAGAAGAAGAAGAAGAAGAGAGGTGGAGGAAGACAAGAGGAGAAGAAGGAAGACAAAGAGAAGGGAGGGTCAAGAAGAAAGGAGCAAATAGAAAAAAAAGTGAGAATCGAGAGAAATATTTAAAAGTAGAGACAAAAATAGGAGGGGAGGAGGAGGAGGGAGAAATGATTGAGAGGAAGAGGGAGATGATGAGGTTGCGGAAATAAAAACAAAAGCAACATGTCTTTGAGTTCCCCTGTGTGTGTTTGTGTGCGTGCATCATCTCTAGAAATATGGATTAACACCTGAAATTTAAATCTGCTCGCACACAAACACACATGTGGGTCCTTTAAAATGTGATTTCCCCGCACACACACATGCAGGTCCACACCAGCACACACTCAGGGATGCTACCATTCACCGCTAATCTCCCGTCCCCTGATTGGTCAAGCCATTATCACCACCACCAACCAATTTAATCCCAGTTTGCAACCCCCCCCATTCACAACAAGCTCAGAGATCATCTACTGATAGGCTCCAGTCTACTGATTGGCAGGCGGGTTTGGTAGAGTCTGGGGGGTTTGTAAGGGGTTTTCGGGCTGCTCTGTTTCTCACCTGCTCCCCTCATCCCGACCCTCTCCCTCATACGGACTCCTCGAGAAAAATCAACAAAAGTTTAGTCTTTTTCAGGGCTAAGGGCAACATCTGGACTCTTACACAGATAGTCAGTCAGTCGCTGCTCGCCGTGCCAGACTGAACGTTCCAACTCAAACACATCGAGCGCCAAAATATCTAGTTTCCACTCCAACTGTTCACATTTAATTCAACTGCACGGCGCGTAGATCCCAGTGCCAGTCCACTCTGCCCTCAAGAGGAGGAGGGTTTCATGGGTTGAGTTGCACCAGCCATCTAACGTTTATGTGTTAAGTCTGTCCCAAGTTATTAATCATTTCAAAAGTGTAAATACTTGTGTGTATCATGCAGTGTTGTAATGTTGATGGACTTCTATTCATTTTGAGTTGCATTATTGCTGTTGCAAAGACACATTTAATGCAGATCTAATGAACAAAAGTTGTCTGACTCTAAATATAACTGTCAATTATTTGGGGAAATGTGGTCAAGGAAATGAGAAGAAGCTGGTGCAACCAGGTGGGTGACGGAGGATGGTTTGAATAGAAATTCAACTGAATGAAAAGTTTGAAAAAATGTCAACGTTTCTGCTTGTTGGATCAGAGTGGAAAGGCATGGAATGGAATGGGTTCCAACTGAATGGAATGCTTTTAACAAAATGTAACATTGTACAATTTGGAACAGAATGGAATGGGTTCCAACAGAATATAATGTTAGGTGACAATGTAACATGGAAACATTTGGTACAGAATGGAATGGTTGGTAAAACAATCTAACGTGGAACAATTTGACACGGAATGGAACCAGCAGAATGGAATGTTGGTAACAATGTTATTAAGAAATTTGGAACAAAATGAAATGGTACCAACTAAATGGAATGTTGGTAACAATGTTATTAAGAAATTTGGAACAAAATGAAATGGTACCAACTAAATGGAATGTTGGTAACATAATGTTATATGGAGAAATTTGGAACAAAACGGAATGTGGGTATTACAATGTAACATGGAGCGATGTGGAACGGAATGGAATGGTTTGGAACAGAACAGTCGGCACGGTGAGGGCGAGTCGTTAGAACTAAAGGAGGTTAGGAACATTATTGATCCCAGCACTGCATTAAAACCTGTATTAGTAACATTTGACCTACACATAGGCTGTTTAAAAATCCTATATTATAACACATATGTAACACACACTCACAAGGTCTCTCTCATACCATCAGACTGAAAACACACGAGACAAATTCAACAGAGAAAAGCAGACGACAACGAAAGACAGCTAAACACGTGCAGACAATGGAAGGAAAGTGACACGAACATGACAAATTCAACAGTTTTTGGTCTTAAATTCATTTTGTAGTGGGAAAAGACATCATTCCTCTTTTGCCCCATTAAAATAAAACATGTAAAATACCTGCTGCAACAGAAACATGGTTAAATCATATTAAACATGGGAAATGACAAGTGGGAGGAGTGGAGAAATGTTACACAAGGGTTTTTCTCAAATAACATAATTGGTGAATAATGTAAAAGTAGGTCATTTGTGCCATTTTGCAGGCTCTGTATGATTTAGCTAGATATGATGGGATGCAAAACAGCTCACAGGGGAAGGCTCTTTGACATAAAAGGAAGAAATGATAAAGTCTTAATATCTTGCTTAAGTTATTTAGCACTTCTCCCCAAAATAGAGAACAATGTAAATACATTTATTTCTAAATGTCATTTTACGGCAGATTAATTATTTATTATTCATTACTCTCATATTTCAAATGTATAGATTTATGAGAAGTCTTTACAAGGACAAAGGTGAGATAGTGTATCACTACTCTGATAATAATAAAAATAGTACAACTTCTAACCACCAGGTGGAGCAATGGTCCATATTAGAGGACCATTGACCAACCTGCTGGTAAAAAGCACTCAAAAGCAAGTGAGACACATGTGGTTGTGAAATGTGTTTATGTACATATATCAATGCGTCATGTTTTAGTGCAAGCATCTATATGAGCATTGAGACAAAATGTGTGTTTATGTCTGTGTGTGTGCATCATGTGTCATCTGTGTGAGTTGACAGCATGAAAGGGTATTTTCCAGCCAGAGTAGGTCAAAGCCATCCAGTTCTGCTGCTGCTGCTGCTGCTGCTGCTGCTGTTACAGAGCCAGTGCCAGAGTGAGAACAGAGCGATGGAAGAGAAAAGGAAGTATGCAGCCTCCAGAAAAGAGTGCAGCCTGAGAAACACTGCGACCTCGTCCCTCCCGGGTCCTCTCCTCCTCAACCATTATATATCTTATCATATATGTCCTCCCCTGTGGGATCCTCACAAACGTACACCAACGACTAAAAAGTAGCTTTTAATGGAAAGTCTAGTCATCAACTGATGAAAGCAGAGGTGAGATGGGTGGTAGTTTGGTATGTGGCGTTAGCTTTGATAATGGTTAGCAACAATCCTAGGAAGACAAGACTAAGATGACAGAACGCTTAAACACTAAAATACTAATACTTAGGATATTACATCATTACTTTTAGGATTAGGAAACAAAGATCTCCATTAAACTCAAATTAGGACACTGTTACCTGCATCTGAAGCTAAGAAATAGAGAATAAAAAAGGGAGTAGTTTGATCTATTACACCATTAAGACTTGACCTAAATCCGGGACTTTATAGGGGGAAACAAGCTCACACACTATCTAGTAAATACATGGGAAAAGAGGGGTATGAGGATGAGGAGGTGGATGGGAGGGACGAAGAGGAAGAAGGGTGAGGTGTTATTGTGCCGCGTGATGATGGAGTGAGTGAGTTAAGTATGGCTGAGTGAAGGGAAGTTAGTCCAAAAAAAAAAGAATAAATAAAAAAATGGGCCAAAACACACAAAACCAGAAGGCTATAAAAAAAAAAGGGGCCAACCACAGAAAAAATTAAAAGGAGAAAAGATAAAGGCTCAAGGCAAAAAAGGAAGATTTCAACAAAAAGCTGCACGAAACACCAAAAGGGGAGGAAATATATATATATATATATATATGTAAAATATATATGAAGAAGAGAGTATACGGGTATATATCAAGGGTTATATTTAACGTTGGGGGTGTTGCCTACCTTCTTGGAAACCTGAACGAGAGATTTCTACAAAAACAAAAGAGGGATAAAGAAAGAAAGAGAAACAAACGTATATATAAAAACGTTTAGAATTAGAGAGACAAGCTGCCCTTTTGAGTAGCAAACTGACCAACACAGTCATTTGGGGTTGAAGCAACATTAAATAACGGAAAATAAAAACAAAAATCATTGTCAATGACGTCGACTTGCAATCCGTACACGTGTGGTGTGAACAGACATTATTAATCGCACACAAAAACACCTAAGAAGGATTTAATGAGCTCTGTGGGAACATTCCATTAAGAGACCCAGTTTGAACAGTCACCCCCCCCTCCCTCATCCCAAAATGAAAATGAAGCACTCCACCACATTTAGAGTCTTCCTGAAAAGAAAGTGTCTGTGTGAGGTGAGGAGTTAACACATGGAGGAGGGGAGAGAAATCCACCTCTCCACACAAAGACACATTTCAAATGAAAAAGCACAAGTTAAGCAACAACTTAATCTTGAACACACATTGAGAAACTTAATCTAGCACACACACATACACACACACATGCAAGTACACTGATTTGTGTGAAGGACTACCGACCAAGCAGAAAAGTGCAGTGATGAGGTTATATGATATGTTAATCAAACACATAGCTTTGGTGTTATGTATGTGTGTGTGTGTGTGTGTGTGTGTGTGTGTGGTCAAACTGCACAAATGCAACACAATCTCTCTGTCTCCACCACTTCGACTTCCTACCAGCATGCCAAGTTGCGTGTGTGTGTGTCAAGGTGTCCCCACTACCGGTATTTATAGTTGAGGGAAAAGTGATATCTCCGGTGTAACCATGGATACTGTCGCCACGGAGCTACAGTATCTCTGAGTGGGAGGCCTAGAGAGTGGCTGCGCCTGTACCTCCGACACACACACACACACACACACACACACACACACACACACACACACACACACACACACACTCTCAAACACAGACACACACCTCACACACACTCTCACACACACACACACACACACACACACACACACACACACACACACACACACACACACACACACACACTTTCTGTAGCTTTCAAAGCTCAACTTCTGTTATTTTTAAGCTCCATTGCGTACACTCTTCCTCTTACTCCCTTCCTCACACATTTCCCCCTTTAAACCCTGACTTGCTGTCACTTCCTCTCCTCCACGTGTTCAATTCCTTCTCTGATAATAATATGCCAGTTCTTTGTCTCCTGTGCACTACTGTCCTCTCATTCTGACTGGTGTGTACAGACTTCATCATGCTCTATAAGGATTTAGACAACCTTTTTTTCTATAGAAACTAGTAGAATCCAATGCAGACAAGGAGAAACATCAGGCCAGTTCATTCAAAGAGTTAGTAGATACTTGTTGGGTTTTTCCTTCCCTTCCACTTTTGTCACCACAATGCCGTCTTCACCTCTCTGTATTTACACAGCAGAGTCAGATCAAAGGGACAAAGCCAGAGAGAAATTCAAAAACATCTACATAAAACTAGTTTAGCTCTGATTACAACGAGATACCCATGAGAGCAGTTTTAGGGCTGCAACCTTGCAGTGGAGGACTGAGATGAAAACTGGGCCAGACGTGGAACCGAAACCAAAATTGCTCCTCAGCCACCGCCTCTGCAGGCAAAATTATAGAGGAGCCACAGCTGTTCCCTTCCTCTCCCTTTCTACTCTGAGCAGAGTCACAGATCAGCGCAAGTTTAGTGATAGGGGAGAGACCAGCCCCACTAAAGAAATGCTCCAGTGATGATATAGATGAACGGTGGAGGAAACGAGCACATGAAATGACTTGTAACGTAAACCTAGTCATTTTCTCCTTTAAAGCTGAAACCTAACTACTCAGAGAAAGCTTCAATCTGTAAAAGTACTGCATGATAATATACAAATGTTCTTTTGCCACATGTTTCCCCGAGTATAATTGTAACTTTCCCCACTTTACATTTCCCCACGCTCCTCCCTCTCTTTTCCGCCGCTCACCTGCGTACGAACTTGGATGTGAACTTGCTGAAGATCCCCGTGGCTCCGTGTGTCCTCCGGGCCTGGCTGTTGCCATGTGACAGTGACGGGGACGCCGGGCCCCCGGGGTAGGCGGAGCCCTGCTGGTCCCGGGCCCCCCGCTGCTGGCCTGCATGGAATGTGCTGCGGATGCCCACCCCTCGGGAGAAGTTGGTACGGTCTGACGCGGCAGCGCTGCTGATGTTGTGGGCAGAGGGGGAGGCACCGGGAGGCCGCTGAGTCGTGGCACTGTAGAGGAAGAGTGGGAAGGAGAAGAGTTTGGAAGGTGTGATGAGAGAAGCAGCAGAGGAGAGGAGGTGCAAATGAAGAAGAAGAAAGCAAGGTGGTGTGGGAGGAAGTAGATGGAGAGGGGATGGGAGTGAAGAGGAGAGGAACAAACAGTTAGACAAACATCTCGTTCCGTCTGGAGTGCTACTTACCTGAGTGTAAGGTCATACAAGTATCAACGTCTGCTAATCCTGATGTTTCATTTAATCCCTTAAGTCAGCCAAGTCAATATTTAGGGCCACGTTTAGGTCACAGAGACACAGTTCTAATCCTCTTTGCTTTGACCGTGGGGCAATGCATCACAAACTCCAAGCGCACTCTCTCTCTCACACAGGAAAATAAACAACACATACACTTGAGCTTAAAGCTTGCATTTGCTTTGTAGGCTTGTGTGTGAGCATTTTCCAGCAGTACACCTGCAGCAGATGGCAAACACAACAGACAGAAATTGCAAAAAAGCACCCACGCTAAAAACAGTGACAGAGTGGAATGAACTAGAAGTTAATATGAGTGGACTGTCTGCATTAGAGGGCTGCAATGGGACTACCATAATACATAGCACACGTTTCATTTGCAGGACAAGGTTACTCCAATGAGAAACAAATTAAAGCAGTCCCATGCAGACCTCTGAAACTCTACAAAGGAAAGAGGCCAGTTTGCACACTAACACTGTAATGAACAGCTTTAACAAGTCCTTCCATTTGATGTGGATATGTTAAAGTTGTGCACGAACACACAGATCCTCTATGGATAGGATAAAAAGGCTGGATCAAGAGGTTAGTGGAGATCAGTTTCACATATTATTATGAAGTTGGCTGTTGAATGCAAGGAGAAAAATAGCTTTACCATTTTGTTTTAAATATAAAAGCACTGCATTGTCACTTTAGGAGAAGAGTAGTGTCATCCTGTAATCATCAGCAGAAGGTGTGTCATCAGGATGATTTTCATGCTAGTAAGCATACTTAATTTGCATATAGTCCAGAGCACCTCTAAGTTATACAAATGTGGCGCTGGCTTTGTACAGCCTTGCTGCCTCATTACAGTACATCATGAATACTCGTGCAGTAAAACAGGTTGTTAAAAATGATGTTAATTCGTGAGTGGTGTTTTTTAGAAGGGTAATTGGGGACAGCTGGATAAAAAAGGAGTGGGTGGGACATCAGGTCACAGACTATGTTCTGAGAAAAGAGTCCTAACCCTCACTGAGGGTACAGTCTATGTTTTGGAGCGGTACCTTCTCTCCAGCGTTCCCAACCAGGTTCTGAACATCCCAAGCTCACTGCTGAACGACGCATGCAACAGAACAAGACTTCAACATGGAGCAGACAAAAAGCACAAACAGCCAGAGGGCCAGTCTGACATTTGTGGTGGGTTTCCACTATACAACCGTCTCAAGAAAGGCTGGGTTCCCTGATTCTGAACTAATATACCACTTGTTATAATATTTAAGTAAAGGATTGTTTTTCTACTCCTAGTTTGCAGGGACTTGTATTAAACTGATGCTGTAACCAGTAAAAAAAAGAGTGGCCAAATTAACTAAAAGTTCAATCTTATTCCCACTTTAAAGTAGCTAAGGAACATTTTCAAAGACCATTATAATGTTATGTATAATGTCCACGGTATAAAGTGACTCAAGGGTCAGAAAAAGTGGTATAAAATATATCTGTATCAAAGCAGCCTTTGAAACAGACACTATCAAGCAGGCAACTTAAACAACACACCAAAAGACAAGTATAAAGACGGCCGACACACACAGATGATCAACCAGACAGTCAGGTGATTACTGCTTCATTCATTCAACGAGACACGCCACATTACATTAATGAAGACGGGGTTTTCCCAGGCAACTTCCTAACTAAAAGGGGGGTTTACAAAGCAGATTGAGTGTGAATGAGAGCACTCAGCCAACTCTGAGAACAACAGAGGCTGTGGGGAATGTATTGCTACTATTACTTCTTTACACAGGATTGAGCTTGATTTGTACACCCTGGGAAAATCCTTCTGTCCACAAACACAACATGTCAGAAAACCAAATGTATATTATGCATATTACATAATATTATACATTTATACATGCAACAGTAAGTCAGATACCATTTCAGAAAAAAACATGCATCGTCACAATTATTAGATCTGTATTTTTTGTTGACCACAGAACACTTTAGTTTATTTAAGCTGGCAGTCCATCCATTGGAATCAGAATGCAGAGGAGCCAGGCTCAGAGAAGCACTCTATGAAACTGTGTTTACCAGATATTAGGAATATATTGTCCATTAAAATCTCAAAAATATTAATATTTGACTATCCATCTGCGTAGATAAAGTACACCTTTACTCTTTATCAGACCACCATTAGACTTTCTCTGCTCCACATACATTCGGAACTCTTATTTGCCTAGGAGATTGTTGTTCAGCATCCAAACAATTGACACAGACTCTCACTAATGCCCTTCTGTGGGCAAGATCACCAGTTAGCAGGTCAGCTGTAAAGGTCTGAACAGCTTAGAAATGTTCCTGCAAATGTCAACTTCGTTTTAGACGCTGAATAATGTTTTTTTACAACAACATAGTCAATTAATCAGGGATAGGTTGAGGTTATACTTTGGACTTTTCCACACTTTACTTCTGTAATGTCAACATAAGCTTTCTAGGAAATGTTATCTCATTCAACTTTCTTTACATATTTGATTTCTTAGACTAAGTTTCCAGATGTACAGCACATTTCCGTATTAAGCCAGCATATAACCAATGTTATATAAGGAGCTGGCCTGCACACAGTTCACCAGCTGTGTGTGGAAACCTGGTTCCTGCTTCATACGTGTCTTTTCTCTGAATGAGTCTGTTTTTCTCTTAAGCCAGGAAACAGAACACCTTATAAAACAACAAAACAAAACATCTCCTGTCTGTCGGAGGTCGCTGCAGTGAAAAACCTGCTCATCTAGTTCTCAGGCTGACTGCTCAGTTATGGGTGGTGTGAAGTATGCGAGTGACTGATTGGCCAGTGTTGCGGAGTTTAGCTTGTACTGGCTGTTGCTAAGTAACTGTTAAGTCTATGGTAGCTGGACCTCTCACTATGGTGATGCTGTAGCGGTAAATATATAAATGTGGAAACTCAGAACAACCCTTGATATCACCAGCAACTCCACAACGGTTTCATGTTAAGTATTTAACGCCGTCTATTTGCTGCTACACTACAATTATAGATAGGAGGTTTGCCAGATTTAATTGCATACTTTTCCAAAACTGCACACAAGTGACTCATCATTTTCGATCACCAATTTACCCTTTTGGAAAGGCTTGATCTCTTTTCGTGATATCAACACCCAGTAATGCAGGAGGCAGGTTTAGGTTGATAAAAAGACCATTCCAAAACAAAAATCTATAAAACATTTGAGAATAAATTAGATGCATGTGAATGTGAATGTAAGTGAGGTGTCTGTTGGCAAGTGGGGCTCTTTGTTTCAGGTAAAACACCTACTCTTTGATACATTTCCCTGCTTTGTGAAAGGCTTTTTCTATGTCTTAAAAGCACTATGACGTCATCAAAGAGTTGTTTTAATGCAGCAGTGATGGAAGGTTTCAGAGCCCACATTTGATCCCTTCTTCTCTCCTCTTTCCTTTTAGTCCATCCAGTTCTTGCGGGAAGGATGATGATCTGTGCCGAGTTAATGAGCTGGAAGGGGCTGAGGCAGGGAGAGTGTGTGTTTGAGTGTGTGTGTGTGTGTGTGTGTGTGTGTGTGTGTGTGTGTGTGTGTGTGTGTGTGTGTGTGTGTGTGTGTGTGTGTGTGTGTGTGTGCGCGCGCGCGCGCACGCGCGCGCGTGCGTGCGTGCGTGCGTGTGTGTGTGTGTATGTGTGTGTGAGTGAGAGACTTGCCTGGGCCGTGGTGCGTGCAGGTCAGAGGGGCATGGATGATTGGAGGAGGAGAGGGACTTTTGATGACGGGGACGCGAGGAGGAGGAGGAGGAGGAGAGGACGGCAGCAGCCGAGGCAGTGGAGGCGCGGGAGCCCGGAGTGTTTAGGCTGAGAGGAGGGGGGAGGGATTGGAGGAATACCCCGCCCAACACACACACACACCGACAGAACGTGACAGACACGGGACAAACACACCAAAAAGGTGACACAAACACAAGCATACACACATTCACACAAACACAGTGGGCGGGGTTTGTGTGTGGATGGGCGGGGAGGTGAGGTGGAGCATGGTTAGAAGCAGCACTTATTAAAACACAGTAAGGGGGAGGGGGGAGATAACAGAGGAAGTAGAGACAAAAAGAGACAGAAAACACACAGCGGAAAGGACAGGAACAAAGAAGAAAAGTTGGTCTTTTTTTGTTGTTAGCATTGCTTCATGGTGTTTTCACATAAAAAAAAACAATCAGAGGGCACCATCAAAGGCTGACTGTGTTCCTCTTCTGTTTTCATGTGAAGTCTACCCGAAACAAAAAGGCAGCACACAGAAGACAAACACACAACACACTTTTCTATTGGCTAGAAAGACTGGAATCACTCAAGACAAATAATGCGGACAAAGTCAGGTTACAAACATTACAGAAATGTGAAAAGCATTGCTACGCAGGATTAACTCCAACTACATTTGTCTAACGGATCCCTTTCAGCGTGTAAATATCTTTGTTTATCCATCTTAAGGTACAAAGTGCTTATTTGAAGATATCTGCAGTATACATTTTTTGTAAAGAACTGTGCCATACAAATATTTGTTATATGCGAACATCCAATTTTAATGAATTCTTTGTTTTTTCCCTCACTGGGAATATTTGCTTGTTGAGTTTATTATGATGTAAATAAATTGAGTGACGGTTGGACAAAAAAGGCAGTTTGTGGATGTCACTTTGGGCTCAGCAAAGTATACATTTCTAGATATTTTACAGACTGAATGTTGGGAAAAATTAACTTATGATTAAGGAATCATTAATAGGAAATAATTCAATCAAGTTTGCTACATTGCCGAGATAAATATTTAAAATCTATATTAAAGCCAACATTTCTGGTGCTCCCTTTCAGGTTACAGTTAGGGTCCTGACTTTCTGTATGAGACGAGTAGATGATTGGCAGAAAATAAAGCTTCTCTCATTGTTCTGTTTAAGAATTATCACTCTGACGCCTGAACTCGACATTTTGTAGATCTGACCTGTCCCATTCCTCTCCAATCCTTTTCTAATGCTAACAATCTAAACAAGATGTGTAACAAAGCATCGTTTATTGAATAACTTCAGCAAAAACAGCACTGCCTGTTTCCTGAACTTTCTCGTAATTAGCTATAAAGCTCCGCACATAACCGACAGCTCTGACTTGACTTTATACACACACACAGTGAGAGACAGCGCAGAGTGGTACCAGAGAGAGAGAGACGAAGAGAGGGCAGAGGAATGAGCAACAGAGAGAGGGTCACTTTTATAGAGGTCAACCAACAGCTGCTAATTACACAGAAAATAAACACCGAGACAAACGCACACTTTCTTTCCGATGGAGATTAGTGCGGCTAGAGATGGAAAAATAACGGCATTCACTGATAGCCCAGCGTGTGGCAAGCGATTGAGCATGGGTGACATGTATATTTAAGCCTGTGTGTGTGTCAATGAGTTTGTGTAGATATTTCTGTGTATATGTAAGCCTATTAGGAGGCAGTACAGGGACCATATAATGCCACTAAGAGTTAATATTCCATCACAAGTCTGCCTAATCTCCTTAGAGAGAGAGGGGATAATAAGAAAGATTTATATAAAGACAAGGAGGAAAATAGGAAACTCGACACAAAGGAAAAGTAAGAGGCGCCGAGAAAATGTGACTGAGAGCTCAGACGAAAGAACACCAAACGAAGACAATTAGAAAGAGAGAATTGGGAGGGTTGGGGGGTGTAACATGTTTAAAAGCCCAAACTTCAAAGCATTAATGCTGATCAAATAAAGTTACTTTAAAAATCAAAGCAGATGACAACAACTAAGTTAGCAGAGTCTATTAGACCTAGTGCTAAAAACAACCCAAAAAATGCTGTCTCAAATGACCTCATCATCACGGGCATAGTGCTTAGACTAGGAACAAAAACACATTTATCAGGATTCAATACAACATTTTAAATGATGTTATAGGTTAGGCACTATTCCAGGGACAAAGAGGTCATTTGAGAATCATGAACAGGCAATAAAGCAGTAATGACAATGAACACTGCATCACAGTAGGGATTATGGTTTGGCTTAATGTTTAATGTTCATGAGAAAGCACACAAAGCATATGGCTGGTTAAGCATGAGTGATGGTGGTATGTGTGGACGCGTATTCGGCACTGTACGATCCCGGGTCTACTCAAAGTACCGCAAAAAAGTTTTTTTTTATAATAAAATAAAGATTAACCCACAATCGAGCAACTCCGAAATGTAGTATTTTTATTTTGGAATTGTTTGAAGTGGTAAAAAAAAAGGAGATCTGGAAGCATGAAATGAGCGAGGGGAAAGGGAGGGAATATTACACAAAAAGGAGGGCGAGGCTTGATTTATGGCTAAACCCAATGGCTGAAAGTAAGCTTGTTTTGACTCTTTATTACTTTAAGATGATTGTCATTTGTTGAGGTTCATACCTAATAAAACCTTCTTTCCCTGATTGGACTTTGGGCAAAAACTTTGATTCAACTGGGGGAAGTTCATTGGAGCAGAACATTTTTGTTAAAAGGAGAAGGATTAGATTTTAATGCCAAAAGAGGTCTGTGTGTTAGCATATGTCAACCTGCGGGTGTGTTTACTGAGTGGTTGTGTGTCCATCGAACCCTGCCTGTGCTCTGAATGGCACTCCACCACCAGGGGTAATCTGTAATCTACTGAAGGGTTGGCCTAAATTCCCAAGGGAGCCAGATTTCCTCTTCCAGGAGGGCTCACCCCACCCCGGGGGGAGAGAGCTGAGGGCCTCCCTGAGCCAGCTGGCAGAGCATTGGAGAGACCGGCCAAGGTCTGGAGCTCAGACACCAAGACAGCTGCGGGCCGGCTTCATTCACAAACCAGAGTGTGTGTGTGTTTATGAGTAAGTGCAGTGCATCCTCACTAACACTGAGACTCCTTGAAATAGAGTGTGTGAGACACCAGTGGTGCGTCTCTTTTTACCTCGTGTGTGCATGTGTCTTTGTGTGTGTGGGTACCTGTCCTTGCCGTTCTGGATGCCCTGGCCCAGCGTGGATCTCTCAGTCAGAGGAGAGTTCCGACTACGACCGGTACCGGTGGACAGGATGCTATTCTGAAGGGAGAGAGGAGGAAAAGAACAGCAATGTTAGAAATATAGAAATGTTTAGGATCAAGACATTGAAAGATAAGTGATTTAAGTCGGATGATAAAAAGTGATCTATTATCACAGGAAAAAGCGTCCCGCAAGCTTCGTGATTGGCACGGATTAGTGAAATTAATTACATGACAATCGGGCCTTAAGAGCATTTCATGTAGAAAATTAAATTTCCTGCAGCTTGTCATGGTACTGCACAATCATACCAATTAAAAATCGAATTGGGCAACTCATTATTCACAGAAAAGGCGTGAAGTATAATCCAATATATTATATTTGATTGCATTCATAATGTTTTGGATAGCTAACAGTTTATTCCTTCTATTTTCCTATATACAGGTCAGACTATATATATTAAAAAATCTGAATCTTTTGTTGCAGTTCTTGAATTGTCATTTAGAGAATCCTCTTTCCCTCACAGGGTTTTTCCACTACCCGACACCATCTTCTCGGGTTGAGGTGAGGTGGAGCTATACATGGAATTACACAATGTCAAGGAAGTCAACACGCTAATGAAAATCATAAAGTGGTCCCTCCCTAAATGAACAGGAGGGTGACACAGATATTAAGAACAGGTCTTATCAGGCAACTGACAGCATCACAGGTGAACCACGGTGAGTAGGGACGTCACATTTCATTACTGGGTTCTACAAACAATCTATAAAAGCACTTCAGTGGAGAGTCACTAAATACCCTCAATATTTTTACAATTTTCCAAACTTTTTAGTTGAGTTTATTCTCTAACAGGTGTCGTATTGAAAGTGTCATCTGTTTTAAATTCCCCTGCTGGACAGAACTGTAGAGGAAGTTATAGAGGTTCCTACAAGTGTTGATTTCATAATCTATTTCTTAGTCCCGTGTTAAATGTCCTTGCTTGTTTCAGCACATGCACCTCATTATTATGATTATGTTTTTTGTATTTTTTTTAAACTAGAGTTCAGTCTAATCTTTTTTGTAAATTGTCATAATTGTTTTATTCATTAAAGAAAGGTCTCTGACAAACAGGTTTAGTCATAGTGTTTTGTTGTTGAGTTGGTTGATACCCGGAAAAATCAAAAAGGCAATTTCACAAAAGACATTTTGACATGTCACACTAGGAAAAGCACAGGCTGCATCAGTTTCAGGGTCCTTAGTACCGTAGATGCCGGTCACACTGTCATCATGGCTGACTGGAACACTTGTGCCTGTAACACCTGTGCCTCCCTTACTACGACACGACACGACACGTGTGTGCTGGGAAAAAGGTCCACAGTTTCTCTTTAACACCAAGAGAATAACAAAGTACTGTGGGTGTGTAAAACTAGGAATTGGCATCACATAACTGGTGATTATGAGACAAGAACAATGTTTCATTAAAGATGACTAAAATAACAGATCAGATTGACGTGACGCACACTTAAAGGTCGCTTATATTATATAGCCGTTTATTCAAGATAGTTTAACTAGTATATAGCATTCGATTTGATCTTTGGACCTAAGATAATATGTAGCTGAAGTTTTACTTTCATTAAGGAGCAACTCTTACTTTACGAATCAAAAGTAGCTTTCGTTTTCTCTTTCATTAAGGTTGCTACAATTACAGTATGTCTTTTTGTTGAGAATCTGAATGTCTGTACATTTGAATGTTTGTGTGTTGTGAATGTGAAGTAAGCAGTGTGTGTGTTGGGTCTCACGGTGGAGGGCGTGGCACTCTTCTTGCGGTCAGTGGGGACCAGAGGGCTGGCCGGCACCTTGGTGGTGGAGCTGCCTGATGAACCTTTCCTCCCAGCATCCTCTCCTGCAGTCCGGTTGTCTGTTTGACCCCCCCTCTTAGAGTAGGAAGAGCCTTGAAAATGAAAGAGAGGGAGTGCATGAGAAAGGCCATCACTGGATGTGCTCTAATCAAAGACCTTTCTTCCCATCTCAACCACTTTCGGCTCTGCAGCTCATTTATGACTTCCTGTCTTCTTTCAGCTCCAAAAGAAATCAGTCGGACCTTCTTTTCAATCTGCTCGTGTGGCTCCATTGTTAAATCAATCCTATCTACTCTCTACCTCATCATTCTACTGCACACCCAGCCCATCTCTCTTACTTTAACCTTTACTCCAACATATATCAAGCCCATGTACTCAGGATGTCTGCTGCGTCTCCTCATTTTTGCCCTTTTCCTGTTTTATCTCTTATGATAAATATTTATGTCTATATCTTGTGTGTGATTTTCTCTTTTATTATAACAATTTTAATGAGCAATATGTTGGAGGAAGCCTGATATCTAAGGTTTTTGTTTTTCACTGTCCAAAACTCCAACACTGTTATTGTGCTTATGATAGTTAATACTTTGTAACCTGTCACCTCTAAATTGTTATTAAACTCTAAATGGTTCAATTAAATCAAACTTTCTCCCATCTTTTACAACATGAGTCCTCAAAACACAATGTATTGCTTATTTTAAAAACAATTCTGAAACATTTTACCTTATCACTACCTTTAGAAGCATTACATCTTCTATTTAACGATACAGGACTGGAGATAATTAGCAGCATACAGCATCATTCATATCATAAGATTCCATCTAAAACATGTTAAAAGGAACTGACTTTTTTCTCTCTGAATTTCAATACGATACCCCATCTCAGTTTCCTTCTCCTAACCCTCTCTTATATCACCCCTCCTCTCCGACACACACCCGTCTCACCCTGGTCGTTGGTTCTGCGGTTTTGAGGCTTCTGGTTGGACGACACACTGCGCTGTACCTTAGAGGGGCAAGATGGACATACAGGTCAGTTTGATATCGTTTATTTAAGAGTGGAACTCAGTGGGACGTGAGTAGAAGCTGCTGCTGCTGTTATGTGTCTATAAAGCCATTCACATGTGAAACCCACAACACTTTCAAATAAAAGAAGGGGAAGGCACTGCTTCACATGTACCTGTATGTAGGTCAAAGATGTAAACTCTTAATGAGAGCAATTTGAGATTAAATTCCCAAAGTGCATTTGTCAAAAAATGAAGAGGTCAAGTCATTGCACTTTTCACCTGCTGGAGTCAGGAGACCTCAGTATGTGTAAGCAGGAGACGTTATGTGGTCTCATTGTACCTTGTGAGGCGGGGAGGGGGCATTAATGTTGCTTACATCACTTCCTGGCCGGGGTTTGATGCCACTTTCTTCCAGCTGCGGGACAAAGAGAAACAAACAGGTTTCAAAGGATGTGTATCATAGAGACTGTTAGGTGGGTTCAACAACTCAACTTTATTTATATATCACCTTTCTAGTTTCGACTCATCCGTTTTTGTCTATTATATGCCAGAAAAAGAGTGAGACATTTCAGTTTCTAAGAGTTAAAGGTGATCTATCAACGTCTTGTCAAAATACTGAAAATCTCTCACACAAAAAGCTCCATATCCTAAAGGCTACACAAAGAGCTTCCCAGAGCAACGTTAAAACATCATAAACAAAAATGTAAAAACTAAAATAGATATTTTTAACAGACAACATGCTAAAGTTCATTAGAATTGAGAAAAGTTGGAGGTACCTGGAGACATTGATTCACATGCGCAGAGGTAGGAGAGCAGATTGAGTGCAACTTGTTTCTTAATTTTTTTATTTATAAACCTCACTCAAAAATATCAATAATTTTTTGACATTTAAGATTTTCTTCCAGTGAGATATTCTGTTTGGAATTTAATATTTTTGAATAATATATTTTCTTTCAAAGGAATAATTAGCAGTGAATAGGTGATGATTAGAGTATTCATAATAATAATAATAATAATAATAACAGCTCACAAAACCAGTAACTGCAGCTTCGACAGATCTGACAAACCAATTACAGCGTGTTGAATAAAGGTGTGTAGGTTTGATTAAGACAGAGCGTACCTCATTGTTCCTAAAGTCCAGTAGCAAGTATGCGGCCATCACATCATTGTACTTCTGGTTCACCAGCGAGTCTTGAATCTCTTCCGCAGAAAATCCCATCGTCAGCATGATGTCTGCATGCACAAAGCGTGTTTAAAATTAGAACGGTGGAACTCTGTAGGTACATAGTTAATCTTGAGAAATGTAAAATATGTGTTGAGTGTTTGCTTGGGTGAGGAAGGGAATACATTTACCATTTTTGAGTTTGTTTCCGTTCCTACCTGTCCGCCTGGGGTCCTTATAATCTGGCATGGGTTCGATATAGGGTTTGAGTTCTTCGTCCTCATGACCTACATTCATCCACCGGTCCCTCATTATTTGCTGCTGAGAGAAAACCACACAGACAGATACAGGGAGGATAAGATGTCAAAGACATTAGAATGGGTAAAGAGCAGGGGGAGGGAGGAAAGGTTAAAGAATAAAAGAGGAGACAAGAGAAAGAAGGGGGTGGGGGAAGGTTAGTACAAAAGAGTCTCACAAAGATAAATGACTAATACAATGGATTTGATGCAGGAGCCAGCGATGCATGATGAATTTATTCTGCGTTTTTCATCTGTTTACTTCACCACCATGGACTAAAGGGAAATAGCCGGGTGTATTTTATTGCAGATTAATCTTCCTTAAAAAGTGAACAGGGGACCTTTTATAATGAACTCCAGATGGAAGACATCTCACTGCACGTGAGGGTAACATCTGCAAAACTGAACTATACCAATTGTAGACAATCTTTGAGGTAGGTGTAAATGGGACGGTCACAGGACTCGATTCTAGCACTAACATTAGAGTCTTATCTCAGTTGTTTTTTTTACAGAGTAGCCATTACATTTAGCAGGTCAAACATAGACTGTTGAAATTCAAAAATACAGTATGTTTTAATCAAAAATGAATACTAGTAAAGTGAAAGTGACGCCTGTTACTCAGCAGCAACTAGTTGTTTGCCTTCAGCTTCCATTCAAAACTAGGTAATGTCCAACTATCTTCAGTGCTCCCACATTTAGTAACTCATAACTCTCAGACTAACAAGTATTTACTATGCCTTTAAAAAGCACTTTACACTTCAGCAACAAACTCGCATATAGCTGGTGAAGCAAGTCCAGGTGAGCAGTATAGTACTGTATGCGCTTCACCCACCAAAGTGAGTTTGATAAGTCTGACCAAAGTGATTTATGAGTTATTATCTTGTGCTTGTATTCTTGTGTGTCAGAGTAGCGTACCTCGAGGCTGCCTCTTTTAGAGGGGTTCAGAATGAGAAACTTTTTGAGCAGGTTCTCACAGTCGGTGGACATGTAGAAGGGAATCCTGTATTTACCACGCAGCACTCGCTCCCTCAGTTCCTGGAGATGGACAAGAGCATTTAAAGTCAGCAGTGGACTCAAAACAATCCTTTTTCTCTCACGTTCTCAGATTCTGTCCGAGAGCAACAGACTATCCAACTGTTTCCAGCGATTTACAGAAAACGAGAGTCTATGAAACAGTGTCTAATGATAAAGGACTTGACTCTGAATCTCATCAGTAATCTAGAGTGGCCTGAGCAAGCCAATAGACAACATTAGCTGTGGTTACACCCCCAAATGATTCATAGTTTCTGAAACAAGTAGTGCATTCACCCAAGCACAAGCTGGTAGGCATTTTAAAAGGCTAACACAGTGGAAGTGTAGTTTGGAGCGGACTTTAACAAAATATATTATTACAAATACATTTGAATTCCCTCTTTAAAATACATTTGACTTTAATAGATCAACAAAATTATATAAGCATTGAAAACTGTACTTTATCTAATGTCCATGTTTTTTTGTTCATATTCATCTGTGGAAGGAAAATTAAGCCCACTTCTACTATAGGGTTGAATCTGAAAACAGTCAGGCTCCTATCTGTTGAATTAATAGTAGGAACAGTAATGTAGATTTTAAACAAAACTTCACCCAAGCAGGAAGTAATGTTAAGGAATCTGAATAAACCTGGATGCAGGGCCTTTAATATCATTATAATCACATTCAATGTCATATCGCCCACCCAAAGTGTGTCTGCACTTCCACAGTGACTCATCAGTGTAAAGACAGAATGTTTATGATAGCGACAATGTGTGATAGGCGGTATGAATAATTAAGAAAAACAACTTGTCTCAGCGCCTGGTTGGGTGCTGAAAACCACCAACACCATTAGAAGTGCTTGGGTCTGCTTTTATTCACTTTTACACATTCACTCTCTCCTGAATTTAGTTTCTGCATTTTAGATGGCAAAAGGAACAGAAACCAGCATGACAAATACTACAACCACCCACAGAATACAGACATCCTCTTATGTAACCCACATCACACACACGCACAAACAAACTTGCTCCTCTTCCTGACCTTGAGGTTCTGTCCATCGAAGGGCAGCGAGCCGCTGACCAGCGTGTACAGGATCACCCCCAGACTCCACACGTCCACCTCGGGCCCGTCGTACTTCTTCCCCTGGAAGAGCTCCGGGGCGGCGTAGGGCGGGGAGCCGCAGAACGTGTCCAGCTTGTTCCCCAGAGTGAACTCATTACTGAAGCCAAAGTCCGCTATCTTGATGTTCATGTCCGCGTCCAGGAGCAGGTTCTCTGCCTGAAGACCGATCGAGTGTGGGAGAGAGAGGAAGGAAAACATTAACGTGATGTAAAGAGCAGGGACATAGAGGAAAATATAAAAATGTAAACATGACAGGGTTACTTGGTTCTGAATACAGGTGCCAGAAAATGAAACAAATGTTTGAGTGTTCTTTTCGAATCCACAGGAGGGTCAGTGCTACATAAGTACATGTGGAAGACAAAGTATTACAAATAGGCTGCTCGGTTATGTGTCAGTTGAGCAAAAATGTCTCCGACATGCAAATGAGTTTGAAGATAATTATTCCACAGACAGTTCTCTTTGACACCTTTCTCCGGAAAAAAAAACTGCAGGGCTTTTCAGAGTAATGGCCCGGGGCCTACAAGAATCACACAATGGGCAAAGCGAGTTCATTTTGTGTGTGTGTGTGTGTATGTGTATGTGTATGTATGTGTGTATGTGTGTGTGTGTA